>NW_017718309.1:0-545 GCF_001865875.1 Lupinus angustifolius
TAATGTTAATGATGCATGATGTTTATAACTCAATGTGGGAATCCACTTCCACAAGTGCAATATATGCATGCTATGTCATGATCATCCACCTTACCCCAATATCCTCCCAATAACCTAGTCGGAAATAAATCAAGAGTACAGGTCCCATACCAAGCCACTTTGTACGCACCCGAATAACATATCCTCGCAAGGAATTAAAAATAGATCGATCGGTTCCCTCAGGAACAGTCCTACTTGGACCTAGGTTGTACAAACGCTTTATGGGCATCCCTCTCATTGATCTTGAATGCAATCCAGGGGGTTGTCAGAGATTGCCTAGTTTGGCATGTGAGAACTGTCCGATCTAACAGGGTACCTCCCCAGGAATACAAGGGACTCGTCTCACCCAGACTCTCCCTCAAGACATTGTTGGCGAATCACCGTCCAATCACTGCCGTCCCTGCTTACTTCACGGTGCTCTAAGTCATTCCGTCAATTTCCTCTCCACTACTCCATTATTAACCATATGCATATGAACACTAACCGCAGTTAGATGATTAAATCTT
>NW_017718310.1:0-855 GCF_001865875.1 Lupinus angustifolius
GACCATCGCTGAATCACCCTGGACGGTCCCAGACCAAGCCACTTACGGTCAGACGATCTCGCTCCGTGGTATCACGTATCCTTTTCTGGGCATCGCCCTAAATCATACATCCTTCTCGGAATACTTTCTTTAAAATTATTTTCCGGATTTGACTATTTAATTCCAACACCTTGAATACTTTACTTTTTATTTCAATTACGGTGTTATACCAAAATAGTTTATATCACATACCCATACTAGGGTTATTACATACTCAACCAATCAATCAAAATAGTCAAACACAATTACTATCTCTCGCCCAAGCGAGGACTAGTCACCCAAGCGACAATTCATCTTTAAATCTCAAATAGACTGAAGCTTTCCTCGCTTAGGCGAAAGTATTATCGCCCAAGCGAGACCTCTCTCGCCCAAGCGAGAGGGTTCCAGAAACTCATTAAAATTCTGGAGTTTTTTTTTCCGCCCAATCGAGTTTTTGCTCGCCCGACCTCGCCCCGGCAACGCCTCGTTCGCCCAGGCGAAGATCCTAATTTTTTTTTCCGCCCAATCGGGTTTTTTGCTCGCCCGAGCGGACTTTTGCTCGCCCGGCGACGCCTCGTTCGCCCAGGCAAAGATCCTGAAATTTTTTTTTCTTTTTTTCGCCCAATCGGGTTGTTGCTCGCCCGGGTTGACTTTCGGTCGCTCCGGCGATGCCTTGCTCGCCCCGGCGACGCTTGGTTCGCCCAGACTACTGGGATTTCGACACAATGCTAATTTTTGCCATTTTCGACAACCAAGACACATTTAAACATGGTTTTTCAACCACCTGCACTCAGAAAATTTTCCAACAACATTCATATACAATATTCAACACATTTC
>NW_017718311.1:0-11668 GCF_001865875.1 Lupinus angustifolius
ATCTCATCAACATCCATTGGTTGAATGTTGAGAGATCAAAGATGGAAGAAGAAAGGAGAAAAAAAATGAGAGAAAAGATGAAGAGATTTACCTTCTCTTTGAAAATGCAAAAGTGAGTGAGTGAAGTGTGGAGGCTTAAGGAAAGAGGGAAATCAGATTTTCCCTAGGTAATAATGACAAAATCTCTTAGGGTGGCTAATAATGCTTAATGAAAATATTAGTAAAATCTTATAATTCAAACTCGTAAAATTCGCGGTGTTACAGTTCTTGTGCTTGAATTATGTTTTTTTAATTTTTATCAATATTTTTTTTAATCATTTTTACTATGTAAGACAATAGATAATATTATAGAAAACTTGTGAACAATTAGATAAGCAATATTCACAATTATTTTTAATTTCTTGATATCTACCATTAAGAGGATCAACACTTATTCACGTGATTTGGGCAAGTATAGATCAAAATATAAATGAGTGGGGTCAGCCCGGGTAGTGATTCATTCAAACCCATTGTCGTCCCTAATCCTAAAAATGACAATGGGTTGGACGAACGTGCACATTATTTTATCATCCTCATAGATATTTTTGGATACTTATATATTTTATGAATAATAATTAAATATATATATACTAACTTTTATTATAAATAATATTAGATGTATGTGATAAATTTATCATTACACTCAACCACCAAAACATATTATTATAAAATAATAGTAAAACATAAAATAGAGACTCTTAAAGTAATAAAAAATATATTATGTATAAAAAATATTTAATTTAAAAATAAACTTATAAATATAGGAGTACTCCTCAACTTTGTCCCTTCGTAATTAAGATCATACAGACCATGTATCCTTTACATGTAACGTTGATCTTTGTGCAAATATATATGTATATAAAACTTTTTTTTCAGGAGGAAATGTATGTATATTTATAATGTTTTTATTTCTCAGGCAAACATACATTGCAAAAGTAAAGAAAGATGCAGGTACATTTTTTGAGTGATAAATAAAGATACGCATGTTAATATTCTTTACTCAAAATACAAAACAAAATAAAAAATTATCAACCATCAATTTACTTCTCTATCCTTATGTACTAGTGTGTTGACAAACATTTTGTGTCTATTGATTTATATTTTTATTTTACTATTTAATTTTTATATATTCATTTTAGATTTAATATGTATTCACTGACAATGTAAGTATTTATGCTGTCAGCGAATCACCCACTATTCATATGTTAAATAATATTGACTCTTAAATAAAATTAACACAAATCAATGATGGATGATGTGCCGATAGTGTAGAATTTTTTACATTGACGGTGCACAAATTTTAAACTCTGTCATTTTAGAGAATTATATCACATTTTTTATATTTAATTATACATGATATTATAGTTTTGGCTATAGTTTGAGATTGAGTGTAAAGTTTCTATATGATATAAATTATTACAAAAGATATATCTTTTTAAGAAAGAATAATCCTTTAATCTTTGTTGGATTGTATTTTGACACTTATTCAAAAGTGTGATATTCCTTATATGAAAAATTGGATCAAATATGAACATAAGATAATCTTCGGATATGGAAAATATGACATAATGAAGTTAAGTTGTTTAGTTTTTGAGTGTATCAAAGAACATAATATCCTCCATTTAAAAAGTAACATAAAGTAATCATATAAATAGAATTAAATGAAATTATACACGTTCAATTACCTAAATGCCCTTTAGACATATTTTACATTTATATGGTAGTAAGGATAAAATTAGAATATAAAAATTATACTGATTCAATTACCTATATACCCTTAGACATGTTTTACCTTTATATAGTATAAATACACATTAGCATTGAATATTGCTAATAAAACTTTACTTTAGAACATTTTTATTATCAAGTTCAAAAAAATATATGTTTTTATTTATTTTAAGAGAGAAATTATTAATATAGGTGAGACTAAATTTATTTTTTGATCTAAATACTTAATTATAATAAATAAAATTAACAATTAACTTTTCTTCTTATGTTAAGGATAAGGATGTATACTTGAAAGAAGAAAGTTGACAATTAACTTCTCTAGTTTGTGCAATTGTTGAACATTGACTCTCCCAATCAGTAATAAAATTCATTATATTTCCCATATAAAATAATACATTGTTATTTCATTTGTGATGTTAATTTTATTGTGTACAAAATGTGATAATCTAAACTTGAAAAGAAAATCATGGGCTAAAAGTTATTTTAAAAATCACGAATTAATATCATAGCAAGTATATTAGAGGCTTAGAGCACACTCTTTATTCACACGAACAAGGCATTTTTATATTCTAAAAAATACCAAAATGTTAAAAGTTTATTCATGTGAGTGACATATATTGGAATGAACAACCACATATCTCGATAGATATTAATTCTTTATCATAAGATGAAGAGATATATAGTATTGGTAGTACCAAAAAATCACTCTTTATTCACACGGTAAAAAAAATCTTAGTTAGACGATTATATACCACAATTTTACTATGAAATAAAATATGTATATTTTCCATTTCCATTAAAATTCTAATTCGTAAATGTGACATATTTATATTAGAACACAAGTTCTTTAACGTCTATAATCACAGTTTCTTTTATTGTTGCCTAAGAGGAAAAATGTTATAGTGTTGGCTTCTCTCAAAGCCACACAATTATCAAAATTATGGAAAGAGAGAAGTACCTATTAAATTTGATATGTTCTTATAAGCCATACTCTATGATTAAATGCATGACATTAAACACTTGCAGTGAGAGCAAAATCAGGACACAAGGGATGATGAAGCTAGGCACATAATAGAGCATGTGTGCAATAATTTCACCAACAATTTGATTCATCAAGGCTACACGAACCTGACTCAACATCACCCTCTTCTTGATTCCTCAATCAACAATCACAGTGTGATGATCACTCAATTCATTGAAGCCACTAATGACAAATGCAGACTAGAATTATTGAATGTTGGACCAATCAAAGTCTTCATGGCCCAACCTTATAGTATCACTAAAATAGCAAGGCTTTGTATCTTGGCAGTTATGTTAGTTAAGCTGCTTCTATTTTTAGTTAGATAGTTGTTTTTCTATTTTCCCTTCTTTGGGTAGTTTTCTGTTTTTCTCTTTCCGTTTGTATATAAGAGATAGTTCTCTTTATTTGAAAGGCATGAAATGTAAATTCTGATTTCATTCAATCAATAAAAAAAAGGAAGGAGGCATTATTTTCTTGTTTGTTCTTTTTCAATTCTCAATAAGCATTTCATCATTAGATCATCAATGACACTCTTCTTAAACCAAGCATAAATGACCCTTCTTTTGGATCTTGGGACAGATACAACACCCTTGTCCTATCTTGGATCAATCATTCAATGGATAGACCCATTTTGCAAAGTGTTCTTTGGATGGACACAACCTTTGAAGTCTGGGAAGATCTAAAGGAAATGTATTATCAAGGAGATGTATTTATGATTTGTGATCTTCAAGAGGAAATTTACAACACCAAACAAGGAAATAGATCCATCAACAGTTATCATACTATCCTAAAAAGCTTATGGCACCAACATTGGATTGATGCTATCAACAATGAATTAGAGTCCCTTAAGAAAAATGAAAGTTGGACTCTAACTGACCTTCCCAATGATAAAAAAGCCATAGGTTGTAAGTGGATCTTCAAAATAAAGTATCATGCTGATGGTAGTATAGAAAGGTATAAGGCTAGATTAGTGGCCAAAGGGTACACCCAAACTGCTGGAATTGACTACTTAGATACCTTTAGTCCTGTTGTTAAGTTCACTACAATCAGGACTATTCTGGCCCTAACATCTATAAAGAATTGGCACCTTAGCCAGTTTTTGGCAGCTCCTACTATGGATCACTTCAAAGCTGCAACAAGGATCATAAGATACATCAAGTCTGCTCCTGGAAAAGGAATTTTTTTCCTTCCAAAACCAAAATCACATTAAAGGGGTTTAGTGACTCAGATTGGGCTTTCTGCCTCGATACCAGAAGATCCGTTACTGGATTTTGTTTCTTTCTTGGAGACTCATTGATCTCATGGAAGAGCAAGAGACAAAGAACTGTCTCAAGATCCTCTGCTGAGGCAGAGTATAGAGCATTAGCTCTAACTGGTTGTGAAGCTCAATGGCTTTTGTATCTCATGGATGATTTACATCTTAATTATGTTGGTCCAGCCGTCTTGTATTGTGATAACCAGTCAACTTTACATATAGCTGCAAACCCTGTGTTCCATGAGAGGACAAAGCATATTGAGATAGATTGTCACTCTATAAGAGAACAAGTCATTAATGGCATCGTTCATCTCTTGCCTATTGCTAGCAGTCTACAAGTGGCAGATATCTTTACAAAAGCCCAACCCCCTGGCATCTTCACTAATAACTTGTCCAAGCTTGGATTGTGTGACATACACACTCCAGCTTGTGGGGGGTATTAAATTTAATATGTTCTTATAAGTCCTACTCTATGTTTGAATGCAGGACATTAAACACTTGCAGTGTAGAACAAAATCAGGACACAAGGGAAGATGAAGCTAAGCACATGACAGAGCATGAGTATAACAATTTCCCCAACAATCTGATTCATCAAGGCCTCACCAATATAACTCAACATCACTATCTGCTTGATTCCTCAATCAATAATCACAGTGTGATGATCACTCAATTCATTGAAGCCACTGATGACAAATGCAGACTAGAATTATTGAATGTTGGACCAATCAAAGTCTTTATGGCCCAACCTTATAGTATCACTAAAATAGTAAGGCTTTGTATCTTGGCAGTTATGTTAGTTAAGCTGCTTCTATTTTTAGTTAGATAGTTGTTTTTCTGTTTTCCCTTCTTTGGGTAGTTTTCTGTTTTTCTCTTTTCGTTTGTATATAAGAGATAGTTCTCTTTATTTGAAAGGCATGAAATGTAAATTCTGATTTCACTCAATCAATAAAAAAAAGGAAGGAGGCATTATTTTCTTGTTTGTTCTTTTTCAATTCTCAATAAGCATTTCATCATTAGATCATCAATGGAAGGCAACTTTCTAAGAGTACCATATGACAAATCTTCTGGCAAGATTAAGAGCAACAAAAGTAAGTTCCCAATAATCATTACTATTAACAAAATTTTGGATAGATTTGTTTTCATGACACTATTTGAGCCAACCTATATGAGTAAGAGTTTGTTTGTGAATTAGGTTTGAAGGGAGCACATCTTCTACCTTATAATTTGTGTCACTCCTTGTATTTAGATATGTTGCAATTGTTAGTTGTTAGTAATTTGGGGTCAAAGTTTCAAGACTAGATTAAACTCCAATTGGACTTTCCATCATAAAAAAACTCCATTTCATGTGTAATCACATCATCATGATTACCCCTAAACTTTTGAGTGTCTTATTAAAAGAGTTTATTCATTACTTTGTGTTGGGAATCCTTTCTAATTGTTGTGGAAGCAAGATCAATGAATCTTGGTAGATAAACCATTGGATAATTCAATGATGGCTATTCCAAGGTCTTGGAATTACTCATTGAGTCTTGAGAATTATGAAGTCTAACTTAGAAAGTTGGAATAGCACTTTTCAAAGTGTTTTGAAAAATATGACATCAATTAATCCTCCACTATGTCTTTATGATGGAGCATATTGAAGCCTATTGCAAGGATTTTGGTATCAGACTGGAGAAGGCATTACCAAAGACTCATCAGTTGAATGGAGTAGCTGAGAGGATGAACCACAAAATTGAAGAAAATATTATATGCATGTTGCAAGATGCCAATCTCCCCAAGTCTTTCTAGGATGAAGTAGTGAAGACTACAGTGGATCTCATAAATCGAACACCTTCAAGACCCCTGAACAAATAATTTCCAGAAGAAGTATGGTACAAGAAGAAGGCATCCTTCAACCACATGAGAGTATTCGTATGCAAAGCCTTCATTCACATTCCAAAAGATGAGAGAAAGAAGTTGGATGCTAAGACCAAGGAATGAATTTACCTTGGATCTCCAAAAGATGAATTTGGATATAGACTATGAGGTCCGGTAAACAAGAAAATTGTGAGAAGTAGAGATGTTGTGTTCTTTGAGGATCAGGCGATCAAAGGTGTTAAGAAAAAAAGCCAGTGCAAGTCCAAAGTTCGCATTGATTCAGGGGGAGAGATTCCTCAACAAACAGATCCTGATCATCAGATAGATCCAAAGCAGATAGACCAACATGCAGATCCTACTCACACGGAACTTGACCAGATTAATGAATAGTCAGATCATGATGAAGTGGTGGTAGATACACAAGTGCATCAAGAACCCAAGCTAGTAGAGCATCAGATGCAAGTTGAACTGAGGCACTCTGGAAGAGGCAGACTACCTTCTTCAAAGTATCCTGCAGAAGATAAATAATGGTGAACCTGAAGATTTCTCAGAAGCTATGCAGACATCTGATAAAGAAGAGTGGATTAAAGCCATGGAAGATGAGATGAACTCCTTACATGAGAACTACACTTATGATCTGGTGGAGTTGCCCAAAGGAAGAAAAGCCTTGAAAAACAAATGGGTTTATAAGCTTAAAGTTGAAGAAGGAAGCTCAAGACCAAGGTACAAAGCTTAGATAGTTGTGAAAGGATGCCATCAGAAGAAAATAGTTTATTTTGATGAGATATTCTCACTAGTGGCAAAGCCTGTTAGTGTTCCACTTGCTGTACATTTCAAGTTAACAACAATGCAATGTCTAACTAGTGACGAGGAAAGGAAAGAAATGAGCAGAATGCCTTATTCCTCTGTGGTAGGAAGCCTAATGTATGCTATGATTTGTACAAGACCAAATATTGCCCACACAGTTGGAGTTGTGAGTCGGTTCTTGTCCAATCCCGGCAAAGAGCATTGGAATGCAGTAAAGTGAATATTGAGATATCTGAGGGGAACTACCAAAAGATGTTTATGCTTTGGTAATGAAGATCCTATGTTAGTTGGATACACAGATGCTGACATGGCTGAAGATGTAGATTCCAGAAAATCCACATCAGCTTATCTAACTACTTTTGTAGGGGGAGCTACATCTTGGCAATCCAAGTTACAAAGATGTGTTGCATTATCAACAACTGAAGCAGAATATATTGCAGCATCTGAAGCTGGCAAGGAGATAAAATATATGAAAAACATCTTGCATGAGTTGGGTCATGTTCAAGATATATATGTTTTGCACTATGATAACCAAAGTGCAATTCACCTAGCTAAGAATCCTACGTTTCATTCTCGGACAAAACACATTGATTATCGTTATCATTAGATACGAAATGCTTTGGAGGATGGTGAGTTGTAGCTAGAGAAAATTCATACAGATGATAACTGGTCCGACATGATGACCAATACATTTTCACTCAAGAAGCTAACAGACTGTTGCAAAGATGTAGGACTGGTGATACCCATCAATTAATTCAGGAAGGGGGAGATTTGTTGGGAATCCTTCCTAATTGATGTGGAAGCAAGACCAATGAATCTTGATGGATGAACCATTGAAAAATTCAATGATGGCTATTCCAAGGTCTTGGAATTACTCCTTGAGTCTTGAGAATTATGAAGTCTAACTTAGAAAGTTGGAGTAGCACTTTTCAAAGTGTCTTGAAAAGTATGACATCAATTAATCCTTCATTATGTCTTTATGATGGAGCCTTCCTCCCCTTCACTATATATAGGGGAATTGTGAGGAAGAAATAAAACAAACAAGTGAGAAAAACAACATAGAGAGAAAGTGAGAGAGTTTATATCCACATAGTGTGAGATTTATATTCCTATTGAGATACTAGAGAGTTTATATTTCCATCCTTTTTGGGTGAGATTGAATGTTATCCTCTTTGTAAGAGAGAGTCAAATATTGTAATCCTACTTTCTATAGTGGATATATTTTATGGACTGGGTCCCGTGGTTGTTTCCTTCTCACATTGAGGAGGTTTTTCCACGTTAAAATTCTTGGTGTTATTTTTCTACTCTTCTCTATTTTCTTTATCCATTTACCGCTTCCACAAGTGCCCATTTTGCATCACATAGAGGAGGGAAATTGGTTATGAATTTCCCAACACTTTGGCAGTTCGATGTAATGTGCAATTTACTTCATTGCAGAGAGTGATTCATGGTTTTCAAATATTCTTCATATTTGTTCATAAAAATTACTTATCAATGATGTATCCTTGACCCTTCCTACATTATGTCGTAGTAGTTTCCAAATTGGGTATTTTCGGACGAACAACGAGGGTACAAGTGAAAATTGTGTTAAGATAGTAACATTGTTTTCAAGAAATGATGAGAATCCCTGTTCTCTTCCTCTTTACTCTTCCTAAAGTTTGGTTTGTGAGTTAAGTTTTGGAGGGAAATAAAGCGAAAACTTTGGAATCATCTCGCTAATGTATTTCAGAGCTCTCAAACATTCATTTACGTTTACTTCCCCTGTAAAACTCAAATAACAAACAAACTCTAAGTATCCAAATTTTGATGACAATTGAGAGAAAACTTCTGGAAGGTAATAAAAAAAGGATGTTACTATATCAACAAGGATATCATTTATTCATTTCTCCTTGGTGAAACCAACGAAACTCCACATTTGCAACGAATTGATTGGTATCCTTTAAATCAGTCGGACTTCACATGGGTAGAAAAGGAGGAGTTCAAGGCCAAAACGAGGTTGAGAAACATTTAGAATTTCAAAGCGTTATTCTTAATATCTCCGTTATAAACACCTAATTTTATGTGGCATATCTACTATCTTCTACTCTTCTATGTTCTACTATCTTAATAATAATGCAATAGGCTTATGGTATTACAAGTATAGACATCATCAAATGTTGATACTTGGATCATTGAAGGTTACAATTGTAATAACATTTTTAAACTGTATAAAAAGTCGAAACTTTTTAATTTTGTTATAATTAATGAATTGTACATGAAAGTTTATTATTGTCATCATGCATTTCGTGGGCAATTCAATCATTGCACCTTACTCGGAAATGGTATTTTAATTTCCCCACAATTTCATTATTACAACAACATACAATTACTAAATGAAGGTTTTTGCATTTTGCTTTACAATGCATAAGCATTAGGGATAATACTGACATTACACACTGTTATGTAATGACTTATATATCTAGATAACAACAATATAAGTTATGAGCTTGGGCTGATGTAAAGGGGTTGATGTATAGGGCTATATATTTATGTTATATAAATCTAATGTAACAAGGAGAAGAATAGTCAAACACTAATCCTTATTCTCTAATAATATATAGTGGTAGCCGCTCAATGCTCCTGGGGACATAGGCACAATTGGTCGAACCTCATTACCAAATCTCTTGTGTTATTCTCTTGTCTCTATACTCTTTACTATCTGATTGTTCGCTTGTTCCCAACAATTGGTATTAGATGGCTCTTAACCTAGGATCCAAATTCGAGGTTGGGAAGTTCGATTGAACTTGTAATTTCATATTGTGGTAAAAGAGGATTAAGGATGTATTGGCTCAACAAGGTCTATCAAAGGCGTTGCGTGAGAATAAACCAGAGGGTATGGATCAACTAGATTGGGAAGAGTTGAAGGAGAAGGCTGTGTGAACCATACGACTTTATCTATCAGATGAGGTGATGTATCATGTTATGGATCTGACATCACCAACAGAGGTATGGGAGACATTAGAGAAGCAGTTCATGTCCAAGTCTCTAACAAATAAGTTGTATTTGAAACAGAGACTATATGACCTGAAGATGCAGGAAAATGCTGATTTGCAACAACATCTCAACAATTTTAATCAACTGATTAATGACTTGCAGAAACTTGATGTGAAGGTTGATGATGAGGACAAAACAATAATATTACTGTGTTCTTTGCCAAATTCCTATGAACACTTGGTGGTAACATTGACGTACGGGAAAGACTCAATCAAACTAGATGAGATCACATATGCACTTCTCTCCCACACTCAAAGAAGACATAATGTAGGTGAAGGGTCTCGGGATGATGGTCTGTATGTGAAAGGGAGCCAAGCGCGTGGGAGGAGACAAGGCAGAAAAGGTCATGCCAAAGGGAAAAGACCAAATTTCAGGGACAGAACACCAATAGAGTGCTATAAGTGCAAATAGGTTGGGCATTACAAAAAGGATTGTCCCAATGAATGGAGTCCTAGCAAGCCGATGGGAAAAGATGGAGTATCTACATATGCAAATGTTGCACAACAAGATGACTCTAGTTACAACAATGAAGTTGATCTACTATCTGTATCATCAAATCATAGTACAAATGAGTGAATATTTGACACTAATTGTTCCCACCATATGACGCCAAACAGAGAATGGTTTACCACATACATGGCATTCAATTTTGGTTTCGTGTATCTCGGAAATAATAAAGCATGTGAAATTATTGGTATGGGAGAAATCAGAATTATGATGGATGATGATGTGATGAAGACGTTATGTGAGGTTAGGCACATACCAGATTTGAATATGAATTTGGTTTCTTTGAGGACATTGCAGGCCAAAGGATTTAGTTATAGAGCTGATGGCGATAATGATATTCTTCGTGTATGCAAAAGTGCTCTGACTGTGATGAAGATAAAAGGACTACAGGTAACACTTACAAGTTGTTAGGTAGAACATGTAACACCGCGAATTTTACGATTTTGAATTATAAGATTTTATTAATATTTTTATTAATTATATATTCGAAAATGAATTTCTGGGAATTTTCGGTAAATAATTAGATGAAACTCTAGTTGAGTTTTAGTCTTGAAATTTTATTTCTTATTTTATGGTAAATTTTGGTAATTTTTAGAGACAGTCGATTCTGGACCACTGTCGGGGCCGAATCCGCCCGATACGGCTCAAAAAGTGTCTTTTTGAGTTCCGTAACTCAGAATCGAATTCCGATCACGCCGTTGGATTCGTAATTTAATTTTGAGTCAATATAGACCCTGAATACACCCATACCTACTTTNACCTACTTTCTAAATATTTTTCACTCGGAATGCCGAAATCCGAAATTCTAATCGGATATTAGGATCGGGCGATTTAAAATACCCGATCGAGTATTGGCTGATAATACTTGGACATGGTTATCACGCGTGTCCGCAAGGTGATCATTTCACATTGGAATGAGAGATTTGACTTCCATAAAGCAAATCTCCCATCACTTTCACCATATCTCCTAAGCATCATTAGCCACCCTAGGAGATTTTGTCATTATTACCTAGAGAAAATCTGATTTCCCTCTCTCCTTAAACCCTCACACTTCACACTTCACTCACTCACTTTTGTATTTTCAAAGAGAAGGTAAATTTCACTTCATTTTCTCTAATTTTCTCCTTTCTTCTTCCATCTTCAATCTTTGACCTCTCAACATTCAACCAATGGATGTTGATGAGATTTAAGTATGATGTTCATGAGAATGTCAAGAACATATTCAACCGTTGAAATTTTCTAAAACGCTTTCTAACTCATTTTCTCCTCAAAACCGAAAATGGTGGTGTTCTTGAACTTATGAAAATATTTTGTTGAAACCATGAACAACTTGTGTTCATGGAGTTGTTATAATGTTTTAATACATGTATTTGGTTGTTTTAGCCAAAGGGGATGATGATGAAATCAAAGGAACCTTTAGG
>NW_017718312.1:0-242 GCF_001865875.1 Lupinus angustifolius
AAGTTGGAAAAATAGAAATCTTTGTTAAAAAGGTGTTGAGGTTTATGAGTATATGAAGGTCTCATGAAACTCTTAAACGATACTTTGAATAACTTACTTTAAAGTGGTAAGATTATCAAAGAATGTCTTAAATCGGAATATGTAGTTTTAAGTATTTTAGTAACGTTTTTAGAAATATCGGAAACTAACGGATTTTTATTGTGGTAGTTACGAAGATTTCGATGTTCGAACCTTGAAACCAA
>NW_017718313.1:0-1034 GCF_001865875.1 Lupinus angustifolius
TGTGTTGAATATTGTTTACGAATGTTGTTGGAAACTTTTCTGGGTGCAGGTGTTTGAAAAACCATGTTTAAATGTGTTTCGGTTGTCAAAAAGGGCAAAAATTGACATTATGTCCAGTTTCTGTTGCCTGGGCGAGCAAAAGTCCGCCTGGGCGTGCCCGGGCGAGCAAAAACCCGATTGGGCGAAAAAAAAACAAAAAAAAAGAGGTCGCCCTGGGCGAGCAAAAGAAAAAAAAATCCAGAATTTTAATGAGTTTCTAGAACTCTCTCGCTTGGGCGATAATACCTTTGCTAGGGCGAGGAAAGCATCAGTTTATTTGAGATTTAAAGATGAATTGTCGCTTGGGCGATTAGTCCTCGCTTGGGCGAGAGATAGGAATTGTGTTTGACTATTTGGATTGATTGGTTGAAGATGTAATAACCCTAGTATGTGTATGTGATATAAAAACTACTTTGGTATAACACCGTAATTGAATTAAAAAGTAAAATATTCAAGGTGTTGGAATTAAATAGTCAAACTCGGTAATTAATTTTAAAGAAAGTATTCCGAGAAGGATGTATGATTTAGGGCGATTCCCAGAAAAGGATACGTGATACCACGGAGCGAGATCGTCTGACCGTAAGTGGCTTGGTCTGGGACTGTCCAGGGTGATTCAGCGATGGTCGTAGTGGTAGGGACGTTACCCTTTGAGTTATGATGTGAATTGGGGCACTGCCCAGAAAGGAACCCAGGATACCACGTAGCGAGATCGGCTGACCGTAAGAGGCTTGGTCTGGGACCGTCCAGGGTATTCAGCGATGGTCGTAGTGGTGGGATGTATTTCCTTTATATTACGTGTTAACGAATCGGGACCCACAAGAAGCATTACTGAGGGAGATGACTTAAGGTGGTCCGAATATGGTAAATAATGATTAAAAGATTTAATCATCTAACTGCGGTTAGTGTTCACATGCATATGGTTAATAATGTAGTAGTGGAGAGGAAATTGACGGTATGACTTAGAGCACCGTGAAGTAAGTAGGGACGACACTGAT
>NW_017718314.1:0-690 GCF_001865875.1 Lupinus angustifolius
CACTGATTGGACGGTGATTCGCCAACAATGTCTTGAGGGAGAGTCTGGGTGAGACGAGTCCCTTGTATTCCTAGGGAGGTACCCTGTTGGATCAGACAGTTCTCACAGGCCAAACTAGGCAATCTCTGACAACCCCTGGATTGCATTCGAGATCAATGAGAGGGATGCCCAGAAAGCGTTTGTACGACCTAGGTCCGGATAGGATTGTTCCTGAGGGAACCGATCGATCTATTTTTAATTCCTTGCGAGGATATGTTATTTCGGGTGCGTACAAAGTGGCTTGGTATGGGACGTGTACTCTTGGTTTTTTTTCCGACTAGGTTATTGGGAGGATATTGGTGAAAGGTGGATGATCATGACATAGCATGCATATATTGCACTTGTGGAAGTGAATTCCCACATTTGAGTTACGAACATCATGCATCATTAACATTATGCACATATGATTACTTGTGGTTATGATATTTGTTTATGAAATGTATGTTGATAAATGGTGGGTTATAATGTCGGTGATAGATATTATATGTATATGTTATTATTTGGAGTATGATCCTCACTTATGTGTTATTTAATTTTAGTCATGACATCTTGTCGATGAATGATATATTAATAAATGGTGAATTATGATATTAATGGGAATAAGTGTTGTTTACATTACATAAGTTGATTAGATAATTGTTTATGAGAACA
>NW_017718315.1:0-64993 GCF_001865875.1 Lupinus angustifolius
AGACAGCTGTACTCGGATTTGGAGCTACCCATTGTTAGATATTTATGTAACAACAAGTGTACCGTATCGTGCAAGTAATAAAATCCGGTAAAGTACCGGGATATCGTCCTCAGGGAGCAGAGTGAATTTATACTAATTCCTACAAAAATCAATTGAGCAATTATATACAAGATTTGGTTGATAAATTTGCATTGGTTTTTAGAACTAATAACTTGAGTAAACGATTTTAGGTAATAAGACAAAAATGGTTGGGATCGAAACTCATCATTCTTTCCCTTTATACATCCTTGGATTCAATTCTCAATAACTTGTGAAGTTGCTGAATTTGCTGCACATTTTTCATAAATCGATTACATCAGTCCCCTGATTGTAACATTCTTAGGTAATCACTCAACTTCCAATTCCTCAGATAGTTGGGTGATTAACTTGCATTAAACTCAAACGCAAAAGCAATTCCTACACCATTGTCCATCCCTAGATCAATCGTGTAGAAAGAAAGAAAATTCAGATCCAGTATCAAGTTTAACTTCCCAGTTAAACTTGAACCTTTAATTATGAAATCCGTAGCTAATTGAAATCATGCAATAAATATGGAACAAAATTTCCAAAATCAAATAACAATAATATAGAATTGAATCCAGGAGTACAAAAGTTAAGAAGATTACATTTCGATTCCCAACTACGAAGAACTAGCCATTCATCCTCGCTATTACAACGCTTAACTCATGAACTAATACAAAAGAAAGTATGTAATAGAATCGTTTCCACGATTTCTATCTTCTTCTCCCTCTATTTCGTGCCCAAATTTCTTTTCTAAAATGAGTGAATGCCTTCCCTCCATTCTGAAATCGCTACTTCTAATTCCAACTTCCATGCTCTCGCCCAAGCTACAGATTCTCGCTTGGGCGAGGATCCAAGAGATTCCCAGGTTTGAGCACCTCGCTTGAGCGAAGGTCAATAGAAGCAATTTGGTGAATAGTCGCCCAGTACCTCGCTTGAGCGAGAAGTATCAGGTATTTTAGTGCTTTTTCTCTTATTTGTTGCTTGAGCGACCCTTTCCTCGCTTGAGCGAGGCTTGCCATGTTCAGAGTCTTCACCTTCTTCTTTTTTCTCTATTTCTTAACCTGAAATAACAACAACACCATAAATTCCTAAACAGAGCTACATTACTAAGTTATCAGGAATTGTACACAATTATATCATAAATGCATACTAAATGCCCCACAAATTATATACCATTTTACTCCAATTTGGCACTTAACACCCGTCCGTGACGTTCCAGGAGGGGGCATGAGGAATTGAGGAAAAGGCAATACCTAGCTTATGAGTTATCCACTAGGAGTTGCTTATCATTTTGTGACTTTTGAAACAAGGACGTCTTCAGCTTGTTCATGTCTTTGTTTAGTGTCTGTTGGCGATGATTAATATTTTCGCCCTTTCTTTTTGGATTTTGTATATGTTAGTGGCGATGTAGTTTCCGCCTTTGTTGATTTAGTTTGTATGAACTAAAGATGACTTAACCGTTTATATGCATTGTGTTATTCAGGAAATTGTGAATCAGGTTAAGTTATCATTCGATAACGATAAGTTGATTTTCCGCATTTGAGTTACTTAAAGTGATGTCCCGGAAAAAGAAGGTTAAAAAGGAAACAATTTTACACAATCTCTTTATTAAAAAAAAAAATTTTACCCATTTTTCCGCAATGTTTTTTAGAAGTATTTTTTTTCGGGGCGTTACAGAACAGTTGTAGGTGGAGTTGCTAGAGTGGCTAAAGAGATCTCAGTAGATTCAGACTATGGTGCTACAAAATTATGGCTCATGCATTTGGGACATATGAGTGTGTGTGGCATGACAAAACTCTGCAAAAGGGGACTGTTGAGGGGAGTTAGCAAATACAAGCTAGATTTATGCAAGTATTGTGTGCTTGGGAAACAAACACAAGTTAGTTTCAAGGCTGGCCAATACAGGACTCGAGGCATTCTAGACTATGTCCACACTGATGTATGGGGACGCATTCAGGAACCATCCCTAGGAGGTTCTAGGTATTTTGTTACCTTCATTGATGACTTTTCTCGCAAGGTCTGGGTATATTTTCTGAAGCATAAATCAGAAGTATTTGCCAAGTTCAAAGTTTGGATGATAGAGGTAGAGAACCAGACTGATAGGAAAGTCAAATACATGAGGTCAGATAATGGTATGAAGTACAGAAACTCACAGTTTCAGAAATTATGTGAGGAACATGACATTCAAAGTGCTATCTTCTTGGCAATGAACCAGGTGTATCATGCTAGGACCAAACATATTGATGTGAGATTTCACAAGATCATAGAATTGGTAACTTGTGGGTAGATACTACTGCAGAAAGTTCACACTTCAGAAAATGCAGCTGATATGCTAACCAAACCGGTTATCGTGGACAGTTCAGTCATTGCCTGAGCTTGCTGAACATTCACTAATGCTGTACTATGGAGCGTCCCCAACCCAATGGTGGAAGATGGAGATTGATGATATTCGTCAAGGTGGAGATTGTTGTGTAATGACTCATATCTCTATATAACAATAATACAAGTTATGAGCTTGGGCTGATGTAAAAGGGTTGGGGTAGAGAGCTATATATTTATGTTTTCTAAAACTAATGTAACAAGGAGAAGAATAGTCAAACAGTAATCCTTATTCTCTAATAATATATAGTGGTAGCCGCTCAACGCTCTCGGGGACGTAGGCAAAATTGAGCGAACCACGTTATCAAATCTCTTGTATTATTCTCTTGTCTCTTTACTATCTGATTGTTCGCTTGTTCCCAACACACACTGACCATCGTTTGGTTTTCTAATTTTTTTAATTATGTGCTTATGCAATTACAAAAGTGGTCATATTCTATACATTGTCATGAATTTGAATTCAGGGTTATAATTGTATTTTCTTCATAATAAGTGTGAAATCATACTACATTTGAGTTGCATTTTAGGACATAATTATGACTATAAGATTGTTTTTAGCTTTTATTTCTCTTTGTTTGGGTTGAGTGGGTGTCTTCAATTAAGTACACGTGTCAGAGCTCGAGAGAGGATGACACATATCAAAGATCAATTCACCCTCACAACTTAAAGTTCATGAAAAGGAGCAAAACAATGATTTGCGAGTGTAAAGGCTGGTAACCCTTATCCTAGGAACTCTTCCTAAATTATATTTCAATCTCTTTTGATTATCTTCATAATTATTCCTAGCAATTGTTCTAAATTCAATTTTATTCCTTATTTGAGTTAAGTATAAATTAATTGTCATAATTAAAGGAGTTTTTCAGTCCTCGTGAGATCGATATTTTATTACTTGACGACATAATCGTGCACTTGCGATTTGCCCTATCAAGTTTTTTGCGCCACTGCTGGGGACTGTGTCAAAATTTCTTTAATTCTCAATTAATTCATTACTTTACTCTAGTGTATTACGCGTTTTCCTTTTTCTTGGTACCTCTGCATGTTGCACATTTGGTTTATGCAAAGTTCAAATTACTATTCAAAGCCAGAAAGAACTTTTTGTAGAAGAAGAAAGTAACCAAGAGAAAGATGTGCGCATGTACAAACCATGGCTGAACGAGATGAAAAACCACTTCGCGACTACACATCCCCTAAGGGTCGTAGTTCACGCCTTGGAATAATTCACCCATCAATTGAGGCAAAGAACTTCTCTTTGCCATATGCTCTGATCCAAACGGTGATGCAAAACCAATTTGGAGGTGGAGGTCATGAAGATCCTAATGCCCATATTGACCAGTTCTTGGAATTCTATGAGACATTGAAGATTCATAGGACTTCTGAAGATGTTATTCGTCTTCACATGTTTCCATATTCCCTTAGAGACAAAGCTAAGACGTGGCTAAGGAATCAAAATGCTGAAATTCAAGCAACATGACGAACTTTGGAGAAGGCTTTTCTCAACAAATACTTTCCTCCTTCCAAAACTGTGCACTATAGGCAACTCATCCAAAACTTTAGTCAAAAGTATGGGGAGTCAATTGCTAAAGCTTGGGAAAGATTAAATGAGTTGACTGAAGATTTCCCTCATCATGGTATTCCTATTCCACCTTGGATGCTGGTTCAGAACTTCTACAGTGGGCTAGACTTTCCATCACAACAACTATTGGACTCTTCAGCAGGTGGTGCCTTTATGTGCAAAGGAATTGATGTTGCTTCAAAGATCATAGAGAATGTGGTTTCTAATCATCACTAATGGGCGAATGAGAGGCGACACCATCAAAGGTTTGGAAAGCTAGAAAAGTATCATGCTAATGTTATTGGGTCTACTGCAACATGTGAGGGGTGTGGAGCAAAAGGACATGAGTGGTATGAATGCAAACACTTCACTGAACCTGAACATGGAGCATTGACTAATGAACAATCTGAATCATGCAACTACTATGACTACAAGGAGAGGAGCGGGCAACACAACCCACTATACAGGCATAACAATCCCAACCTTTCTTGGAGGAGCAACAACACTCTGAATCATCAATACTAGGATGGACCAGGTAACAGGAAACCTCAAACAAGGTTTCCACAAGTACAATCTTCTCATATTGATCATATTAAAACATTAATGGAAGGTCAGGAAAAATTGCTTGCTAACCAAAATAAATTTCATAAAGATCAAGTCATGATTAATAAAAGTTTTTCAAACATGCTCAATGACTTAAATTCTAAAATAGAAAACCTGACCATCCATGGTAAAATGATGGAAACACAAATTGCACAACAAGCTAGTAATCCTAATAGACAAATAGAGATGTTTCCAGGACAACCAGAAAAAAATCTAAATAATGAACATTGTAAAACTGCCAAATTAAGGAGTGGAAAGGAACTAAGTGATATTCCTCAAATTACGAAAAATGCACAATTGGAAGAGGAACATACTGAGACACAACCCCCCTCAAGGGGAGCAAAATTTTGAAAAGATGTCTAAGTATATAGCTCCACCGCCATATGTACCACCAGTTCCTTTTCCCTAAAGATTAGCAAATGCAAAATTAAAAAAGAAATTTGCGAAATTTTTGGATATTCTTAAGAAATTATATATCAGCTTATCCTTCACTGAGGCATTGCAGGAGATGCCTGCATACACAAAATTTCTTAAGGATATGTTATCTAAAAAAGAAGACTATAGGATTATGAAACAATCGCTTTAAATGAAGAGTACGGTGCTTTAATTCAAAATAAATTACCTCCTAAATTAAAAGATCTTGGTAGTTTTTCTATCCCATGTTTAATTGGAAATACTAGTTTTGATCACGCCTTATATAATTTAGGGGCAAGTGTTAGTCTCATGCCCTTATCTGTGTGCAAAAAGTTGGAAGTAGGCAAACTAAAACTCATTACTATGTCACTTCAATTAGAAGATAGGTCAATTAAATTTCCTATTGACATCTTGGAGGAAGAGGATTCACAACAGATTTTGTAATACTAGAAACGGAAGAGGATTCACAAATCCCAATCATATTAGGTAGACCCTTTTTGGCTACTGCTGGTGCTGTAATTGATGTAAAGAATGGAAAACTTTCCCTAAGCATATGGGATGAAAAAGTTGAATTTGATATTGCTAAATCTATTAAACAATCTTCTCTTGAGGAATCATGTTTCAAGGTTGATATGTTGAACCAAGTTGTGAAAGAGGAAGCAGCTAGAGTGCAATCTAAGCATCGCTTAGAAAAATGCATAGTAGATGGTGACACTTTGGATGTTGATGAGGAAGTGGCTGAGGTTACTGAATTTCTGAATGCAAGCCCAACACTTCCTCACAATCTGCAAGATGAGACCTTGAAGGTAATGCCCAAATCTGAAGATTGGGAGGAGAGGAAAAAACCTAAAATTGAATTAAAAACACTCCCCTCCACCCTCAGGTATGAATTTCTTAGACCTAATTCATCTTATCCAGTTGTTTTTAATGCTAAATTAAATAAATTGTAAACTAAAAAATTGCTAAGGGTCCTGAGGATGCACAAGAAGGTAATAGGATACACATTGGATGATATAAAAGGTATAAACCCTTCTTTTTGCATGCATAGAATTTTTATGGAACCTAACCATAAAACTTCAATTGAAAATCAGAGGAGACTAAATCCTAATATGAAAGAAGTGGTTAGGAAAGAAGTGCTGAAACTTTTAGATGCTGGGGTAATATATCCTATATTTGATAGTGAATGGGTGAGTCCAGTTCATGTGGTTCCTAAAAAGGGAGGATTGACTGTTGCGAAAAATGAACTAATACCAACTAGAATAGTCACAGGTTGCAGAATGTGCATTGATTATAGAAAATTAAACACAACCACTAGGAAAGATCACTTCTCTCTCCCATTCATTGCTCAAATGCTTGAAAGGCTTGCTACACATGAATATTTCTGCTATTTAGATGGACACTCGGGATTTCATCAAATCCCAATTCACCTTGAAGACCAACAGAAAACTACTTTCACGTGTCTTTATGGTACCCTTGCCTATAAGAGAATGCCTTTTGGGCTATGTAATGCCCCAACCACTTTTTAAAGATGCAGGAATGCAATATTTTCTGATTTTATAGAAAACATAATGGAAGTTTTTATGGATGATTTTTCTGTTTATGGACTTTCATTTGATGGATGCTTAATAAATTTGACAAAAATATTGCAGAGATGTGAGGAAGTGAATCTTGTATTAAATTGGGAAAAATGTCACTTCATGGTGCGCGGGGGTATTGTGTTGGGGCATTTAATTTCAGGAAAAGGGATAGAGGTGGACATGGCAAAAATTGTAGTGATAAAAATATGCCACCACCAATTAACATAAAAGGTGTTAGGAGTTTCTTAGGCCATGCAGGATTTTACCGCAGATTCATAAAAGATTTTTCAAAAATTGTGAAACCCCTTTCTAACCTTTTAATGAAAGATATTGCATTTGATTTTAGTGTTGTTTGTCTAGAATCGTTTTTTAAGGTTGAAGGAGACATTGGTCACTGCACCAATATTACAATCACCAGACTGGAATCTTCCATTTGAAGTGATGTATGATGCTAGTGACTATGTCGTGGGATTAGCGTTGGGCCAAAATAAGGACAAGAAGATGCATGCAATCTACTATGCAAGCAAAACTCTTGATGGAGCTCAAGTCAACTATGCCACCACATAGAAGGAGCTACTAGCTGTTGTGTTTGCCTTCGAAAAATTTAGGTTCTACCTAGTAGGTTCTAAAGTTATAGCCCATACTGATCACTCAGCCCTGGGATATTTGATAAGTAAGAAATAAGCCAAGCCACGTCTCATCCGATGGATTCTCCTTCTGCGAGAATTTGATATGGAGATTATTGATAGAAAGGGAACAAATAATCCAGTTGCAGATCACTTATCTCGGCTTGAACATCCAAGTGGAGAGGAGGATGAGATACCTATTGATGATTCTTTTCCTGATGAGCAACTCCTCCTTGACACTATAGAGACGCCTTGGTATGTTGACTTTGTAAACTATCTGGTTAGCAAAATTCTTCCACCTGAAATGACACCACAACAGAAAAAGAAATTCTTCTCAGATCTGAAGAAGTATATATGGGATGATCCTTACCTCTATCAACTCTGTGCTAATGGTAGTTATAGAAGATGTGTTCCAGAAGAAGAAGTGTCAAAGATCCTGAGTTGTTGCCACTCTGCCTCTTATGGAGGTCATGTCAGTACTTCAAAAACAATAGCAAAGGTATTTCAATGTGGTTTCTTTTTACCACGCATATTCAGATATGCAAAAAAATTTGTTCTCACATGTGATTCTTGCCAAAGGGTGGGGAACATATCAAAAAGGCATGCAATGCCAATGAACCTCATCCTTGAGATGGAGATATTTGATGTATGGGGAGTTGACTATATGGGACCTTTTCCTACTTCAAACAACAACAAATATATCTTGGTGGCAGTCGATTATGTTTCTAAGTGGGTGGAGACAATTTCATCTCCACACAATGATGCTAAAACGGTCATCAAATTGGTTACCAAGATCATATTCCCAAGGTTTGGAGTCCCGAGGCTGGTTATTAGTGATGGAGGCTCACACTTCATTGAAAGACATTTTGAAAACCTCTTGAAGAAGTATGGTGTTTCTCATCGACTTGGTAAACCTTACCACCCTCAAACAAGTGGTCAAGTGGAAGTATCAAATCGTGAGATTAAGAGCATATTAGAGAAGACAGTGCCTAGGAGTAGGAAATATTGGTCTTCAAAGCTTGACGATGCTTTATTGGCTTACCGTACTGCATATAAAACATCTATTGGTATGTCACCATTCAGGTTGATTTATGGTAAGCCTTGCCACCTTCCAGTAGAACTAGAGCATAAGGCATATTGGGCAGTCAAATTGCTTAACTTTGATATGAAAGTTGCTGGAGAAAAGAGGAAATTCCAACTGCAAGAGTTGGAAGAACTGCGGTCAGATGCTTATGAGAATGCTCGTACTTACAAAGAAAGAACAAAAAGATGGCATGACAAACACATACTCCACTAGTTCTCTTATTCAACTCCAAATTGAGGCTCTTTCCAGGAAAGCTAAAGTCTAGATGGCCAGGTCCGTTCAGAGTCACCAAGGTTTATCCTTATAGAACAGTTGATATATGGAATGAGGAAAGAGGAAACTTCAAGGTGAATGGTCAACGTTTGAAGCATTATCTAGCAGATGAGCGACTAGAGAAACAAACAAACATAGCCCTCTTGGATCCTACATGAGCTATAAAGATCAACCGTCAAGCTAATGACATTAAAGGAGCGCTTCATGGGAGGCAACCCACTCTAGAGGTTCATAATTTTTAGTGTTTTAGTGTCGGCTTTAGTGCCTCCCTGAGTTTGGAGCCTTTGTATGGGGATGTATATAGTATCGGTCACAAAAACAAATGGTGTTGTTGCCCATGATATTTGCATCGAGTCCATCTAGGACATATGTCATTTGAGACATTTTGATTTTCTTTTGCAGGTACTTCCACTACACCCAATGAAGCCAACCACTTGTAATTGGCACATGATTTAAGGACACTTCATACCTAACCTGTGAGTTTTTTTCTTCTTATTGTTTAGATTTTTACATTGGGGACAATGTAAATTTCTAAGCTTGATTGGTTTTTGCATTTAGATAGTTCATTCATTTCATGTATATCATATAGATTTTAAATTTTTTAGGTTGAATATTCATATTATCATACATTATTATGTCTCATATATCATCTATCCCCTGATTTGTTCTATGTGTTGTCTAGCTGCTTTAAATGAAAAACTATGCATGAATGATGCTTGTTGATCTATGACCTCATTGAAGAAAAAAATTGTTGATAAAATAATAACATGAAAGACATTAGATTTGACAATTGTGAATTAAATTTGGTTAAATAAAGGTCTTTGTTTCATAACTTTTGCTGAATGTACCAAATGTGAGAATTTTGAGCCAAACACAATAAGGGTTCTGATTTGAATTGACAATTACATAAAACCCGTTTTTTCTTCTTCTTTCATGAGTGCATAATTTTCTATGACTGTATATTCTAGAACTTGATTTGTGACTGTTTCAAGATTGAAGTTTGTCTGTATGCATTAAAATGATAGAGGCAATTATGAGTTTTTCTTTTGACCTTCAACTACTTGCTATAAACATCGAAAATTCATTAGTTATCCACTTTTGAGCCTGAACTTTAAAGATTTTTCATAGCTACTAAAATTGGGGTTTGGGGTAATTTATGATGTTTGGTTTAAGCAATGAGATAGGTAAAAATATCATGTGTGATGAAAGAATCCATAAAAAGGTGAAGAAGAAAATAAATAAATAATTTTCATCCCTTCTATTTTAGAAAATCTCAACAAAAAGAAAAAAAGAAAGAAATACAAAGTATACTAAAAGAGAAGGGACTGAAAAAAAAGTGTGTTGTAAGGAGAAAGGTTGATTGAAAAAAGGGTCATATGATAAAATAAGGTCTATCAAGATAATCTCAATGCTTCAATCAGATGTCTAAAAGGTTTAAGTATTTTGGGAAACATTTGTAAGTCTTTTGAATTATCCTTTCTTTGACTATCCTGCCTTAAATCATTCACATTGGCCCCATTACAACCATTTAAAGATCTCTTGATTTTTGCATGCATTCAATTACACTCAATGACGATTTGGTCTATAATCAAGCCTATGGTAATTTACTTTCATGAAATTTTTTGAGCGAAACACTATGACCCTTAAACACATGAGTGATGAGAGAAGAGTGACCCTAATTCATGCAATTGTTATGACTTAAAGACTTAGCTTGAATTAATTTTGTTTATGATTGTGTTGTCTTGATGTCTGGATTGTTTCAAAATAAACATGAGATTGCTTGTTATTTTGGGTCATCGTTTCTATATCATCATTCATACATGATTGTGAAAGTAAGACATAATACTTGCTTGAGGATAAGCAAGAGATAAGCTTGATGAGATTTGATAAGTGTGAAATTATACTACATTTGGATTGCATTTAACTTGCATTTTAGGACATTATTATGACTTTAGGATTGTTTTTAGCTTTTATTTCTCTTTGTTCGGGTTGAGCGGGTATTTTTAGCTATGTTGTGCATATTGGATGGATTAAAGCAAAAAAGAGTAGAGATTAGGTGTAAGAAGACTGAATTCAGTGTTGAGGCTATGCGAAGAACAATTAAAGGACCAAAAGAAGTCATAAATGTTATATTATATTCATATCTTTTATATTTGTTTTGTTGGGTTTAGCCCAATATTTTGTAATTAGGATAAATAAGGGTTCTTCCTCAAGGATTTGAGAGAATACTTTATAGTACAATTCTCTAGTTTAGAATTTGAGATTCTCTTTTACATCATGAGTGAGTAATTCCCTTTGTTTCTAGGATTGGGGCTATGTCCTTTTATATTCAATAAATATTTGTTCTTACTTCTATTTCATTGAGTTTGTGATTTGAATCATTAAACTGAGTTTTATTTGTGTGAGTTGTCTGGCCAACAAATTACACCTCTTAGATACATTAGGGAAGGACCGAGAGGTGAACTAACTATCTGACCATTCAGTTATTCAAACTAGAATCCTAATTCACGAGAGTAGTATTAGGATTCTTGGGGGTCTCTGGAATTCACCTTGGGTTGCTACGAAGCGATAGGATAGAAAGATCAAAGTAAAAAATTTGATTGATAATCATACCACGAGGGTATGTGCGACTTTAATTGAGTACACGTGTCGGAGATCGAGAGAGGATGACACATATCAAAGAGCAATTCACCCTCACAACTTAAAGTTCATGAAAAGGAGCAAAACAAAGATTTACGAATATAAAGGCGGTAACCCTTATCCTAGGAACTCTTCCTAAATTAGATTTCAATCTCTTTTGATTATCTTCATAATTATTCTTGGCAATTGTTCTAAATTCAGTTTTATTCATTATTTGAGTTAAGTATAAATTAATTGTTATAATTAAATGAGTTTTTCAGTCCTTGTGGGATCAATATTTTATTATTTGACGACATAATCGTGCACTTGCGATTTGCCCTATCACTTCACCCACTTTAACTCCATGTCTCCCACATGTATTTCACTCTCTCTTTGAAAACTTAAAAGTCTTACTTTTCCACATACCCCTTCATTTCATCTTATCTCATCTCCCCCTTCATTAATACTTCACCAAATTTCTCACATTCTTCAATCTACCTCTTACTTACTATTTCAATATATCTCTCCTTCATATCTCTTCACTATTTGCTTAAGGTAGCATTATATATTTAGTTGCTATTGTTGAAAAACGGAACCTCATTTTTTCCATATTTTCTCGGTCTTTGCTTTTGGCAAAAGTGATACATGTGAAAACGAGTTCACTAGTATTTTATCATTGGAAACTACATTGAGGTCCCTACTGGGAAGAAACAAGGCCTTCAATACTTTCTTTTGGAGTCAAAATTTACATTTTTTATATTTTCTTTGTTAAAAATACGACCTTTGTAACTTTCTTTGGATTTCCAGTTTATATTTGTACAATTTATTTTGTTAAAAACGAGTCCTTCCTTATCATAGG
This sequence comes from Lupinus angustifolius, assembly GCF_001865875.1. Lineage (NCBI taxonomy): Eukaryota > Viridiplantae > Streptophyta > Magnoliopsida > Fabales > Fabaceae > Lupinus > Lupinus angustifolius. The sequence continues at coordinate 12,050 of NW_017718315.1, forward strand.
AGGTTTTCGATTCAGAAGTTATGTATTATTTTTGTTACAAAACTCCTTCTCATTTCAATATATAGTATTTGTCGTTCAGTACTCAGTTTGGGATTCAAAATTTTCGTTTTTTTATTTGTTATGAAACCATCTCAAACACTATACTCTATCGGTTTTAAGTTATCTTCTTTTGTAAATTCTTTGTTACAAAAGAAGGTTTCCCATTAACATTTTTTGTATTATTTTTATTACAAAACTCTATCACATTCCTAATATATAGTATTAGTCCTTCATTACTGAGCTTTGGGCTCAAAGTTTTCATTTTTTTATATTTCTTTGTTATGAAACCCTCTCAAACAATACTCTCTATTTCTTTCAACTTTTTTGTTGTTGTAATTTTCCAATTAAAAATGAATTATCTTTAATATCAAAGGAGGTTCCATGTTGTTATATTTTTGTTAGAAAACACTTTTACACTACATTTATGGCTAAAAATGACTTTTGGGTCCTTAATATGTAGTATAAGGCTTCACTACTATTTTGGGAGTCAAATATTACATTTTTATAATGGATATTGATGAGAATACAACCTTTATTACCAATATAAGCATTACTAATGATTTATAAACTCCTTGATGTTGATATTGCTTTCCAAATTTCGGTTATGATCTTTCCTTGATTCATTTTAGGGTTTCTGAGTTTTGAAATTGATTACTAGGTTAACTCTAAAATGAATTGAGTAGATGACTATGATCTTTTTTTATATTCTAAATGCAATATTAATAACTTATTGATTCTACAATAATCTCTTACTTTAAAATTACTTTTGATATGACCTTTACTCTTTACTATGATATTGTTTGGTCATTTATGTTCTCCTGATTTCCACTAATTAATACTTACTGAAAACTTTACATTTAAATAACAGTCCTTTCCATCAGTGGTAGCTAATTTATGGTATTACCATTTTTGTATATTGGGTACATATTCTTTGTTAAGTTTAAAATTTATGCATCGAAAATGTAAATTTTTTACACTATCAGTATATCATCCACCATTGATTTGTATTACTTTTGTTTGAGAGTCAATGATGATTAACTAATATATGGTGGATGGTTAGGTAATAGTGTAAAAAACACTTACACTATAAGTATATACATATTAAATCATTGTTAGTCATTGAATGTTAATATCTCATGGGGTGTAAAATTAATGAAGGGTACTCTCAACATGTCCATCATTGTTTTGTCTTCATAATTTTATACTTATCTATTTGGTCTTAATTTCTTTTATAACTATATTGTCTACTATCTTAAAAATAATATAATGGGCCATTGTTATTACCAAAATGATTATTTTCTATGCTTGACACTTAGTTTTTTAAAGGGTAATTATATCACTGTGCAACTTTTTCCTTTATCAAATAAAACCAATAATTTAAGTTGTAAGCCATTTACTAAACTATACATTCCCTTCAATTGTCTTCTTTAATTTTTTTTGGGGCATTTTCTTAAGTGCAGTTGATATTTTGCAATAAAATATTAAGTTATTTTTTCCTCATTTATTACACAACTGATACTAGGTTAATGGACTTGGGTACATTTATCGATTTTAAGCAATTGGTGAGAGTAAATCTGACATTTGCTGATATCTAACATGTAAGCATTAACATTCTTTTTATATGTGGTTAAATTCTTTTTTCCTGCATTAACATTAAGAACATATAATCATTAACATTCTATTTATACTTTCATATTAGTAACAACATTAACTTTACCGTTTTTAACCTTTATACTTCCATATTTTTTATACATCTAACTCATGACATTCTTTAACTCCATGTCTTTATATTTATTTGGTTTCTGTAAGTAATTTCACTTAACAGTATTAGAGTATTTTTTATATATCAGTGTAATGTCTATATCACTTTCATTCGACATGATAAATGATTTGAATGATATTTGTACTTATTTGAATGATATTAGTGTGTCTACAATATTAACTGCATTTCTAGGTGAGCTATTGTTTATTTACAATTTTAAGTGCATTTCCATACCTTTATCCATGAATGAGTTGTTTAATATTGAAGGTATGTTAATAAGGCTATCACCTTTGCTTGATATTTGTAATTTTAAAGGTTTAAATTGTCATTGCATTACCTTTTCAGCTCTTTATATTTATTTTGTTTATGAAAATTATTTCACTTAACAATATCATATTTTTTGTTATATATTAGTATAATGTCTATATCACGCCTGTTCGACATAATAAAGAATCTGAATGATTCCAATCACTTTTGGAAGATTGCTATGAGAATCACCGAAATTTGGTATGTTCAAATTCCACCCAGACGAGGACATCTAGAAATGCTCTTGATGGATTCTAAGATAACAATAACTCATATTTTGAGTATTACAGTATGGAAATTATTTGTAATAGAATACTCATGTGTATTAAATTTAGGGAGACAAAATACAAGTCTCTATTAGAATGGGTGAATTTAATGAATGGAGAGAACATTTAGTGTGATACATAATTTCAATGTCACATGCTCAATGATATACAATAATTTAAGGCATGTGATCATCTTTACTGGATGTAGTTTTCTGCCAGTACAACCATTAAATAAAGAGACTTTCTTGATATCTCTTATTTTGTTAATAGGTTAATCTGAATCATTATATATCATCCTATTTATTTACTTAATTTTGTTGTATATTATAATTATAGCATGAAATTGATTTCTTCTTATTAAGGTAGAGATCATTGGAGTTGTTGAATACAAGTCCATCTTCACCCAGACACAAACAAAATTAAAGAAAGTTATCTTTAGTCTGAAAGATTTTAGGTAAGGTTTTCCCCCTTTAATTTTATGTTTTGAAGCTTAGATTTACATGGTTTGTCTTTTTGTTTTCCATCAATGATCTGCGGTGATGTCATTACATTTATTATTTGGCAATCACATGCTATTAAATTTATCAACTATTAAAACACTCTATCAATTGGTGAACCTATGATTATTATCTTAACACATACTAGAATCAAGGAAGGAAAATTGTGTAGTAGTTTGATTTTTAATCTTACTGTAGTATACATTTTCTAACTTATTTACAATTCTCTAGGTAAACACCCTCCCAATGTTTCCAAATCATGGCATAGATCAAAACTATTGATTGATGAAGAAATAAGTGACATTCATAAGTATAAGGAAAGCTAACATGGAAATACTTTTTTTTAGTGATCTAGCCATAGTTTGGTGCATATGTGAATATGATGGTGGTAAATCTTTTGTTGTAGTTTTTCTACTATTAGTCTATCATGTGACTCAATGAAGCAAATTTACAGTCATATGTTATAATATTCTAAGTTATTTGCTCAGATGCTAATGATTCCCTGCAATTTGAAACTATAAGTGGATAGAACATTTGTTTCAGTGTTGTTATAACTCGTTCATGTCGACCAGTTCAACCAGTAAACCAGTGAATCGGTCTCAATATCGGTACAGTACAAAACCTACTAAAATCGGTCATACTGACTGATTTTCAATTGAACCATACCGACCATACTGAGAGGTTTTTATTTAAAAATAATGTTTTAATGAAAAAATAATATTGATTTTTTATTGATTTTTCAACATTAATGTTAATATATTATATATGTATATCTAATTTTACGGATATGCGGTTTAATTACTGAATCACTGGTTGAACCACTATACCACTATACGAGTACCCTAACCGATTTGATAACCAATACAGTATTAATAACTCTGATTTTTTTTACTTAATTTTTCATAGAAAGGTAATTCCCTTAATATCTCTGATACATTTAATTTTTTGGACTTTGTGGTTAGTCTCTGTCTATTACTGGTAACCATTGGTCCACACCACCTTTAAGTCATAACTCCAACCAAGAGATTGTTGGTTGAGTTAGATTTGGACTTGTCTCAAAGCCCTCTCTATAATTCCACTCAATTGTCATCTTCTAATATGACAAAGCACATCAAGATTGAATGGGCTTTGATATTAAGTTTTAAGTTTTATGTAACCACTTAACTTAAAACCATTTTTGTTGCATCACAAGTGTGATATATATGACATGTTGACTTGAACTTATGTGACTTGATTTCTTATTGACCTCATCCTATATTTTCTTTTGTAGAACAAATTATGATGGACAAGTCTTTCTTTCACTGACAAACTTCAAATACTTATTAATATTGCAAAGTTGCATTACTTATACTCATTACACACCTAAAGTAGTTATTCACATTCTTAGTAAAGTTTTAGAAGTTTATAAATTATAACTAAAAAACTCATTTGAATATGTAACTGATAAGTGATGAAACCTATTGTTATATTATATTGACCTCAAGTAGTTTTATGTTCATTCTTTTAATATTAAGTCCAATAATCATGTTATATATTATGGTTGTCAGTGTTTTTCTTAAACTAATTCCGCCTTCACATTTCTTCTTCTGTGCTCGTGTTTTTATTCCATTTTTTGGTTATGGTCATTGTTTTTCTTCTATTTTTTTGTCATTTTAAATTTAAAATCCGATCTTCACGATGATGAGTTTGTTTAAACAAAGAATAATGAATGGAATGAAAGAATGAAAACTGAATGAATGAACGAAAGAATGAGAAGAATGCAGATTGAGAAAAGATGATGAAACAACGAAGGTATTGCAGGAAATTATGCAGAGGAAAAGTGATGTATGAGAGGAGTGAATATCAATGAATTTCTATTCTTGTGTGTTAGTTACAAAGTGATAGTTAGGATTTACTATTTATAGAAACCCTTAATTAACTTAACTAAATTTTGAATCACACTTTCAACACCCTCCCATGATTCGAAATTTACAAACAACATCAAACTCCTAAACATTTAACTATTCTAAACAATCCAATCTAATCTTGCAACAAGCCTTGAATTCCTATCTCCTTTCTCAAGTCTTTAAACCTATCCATCTTCAAAGGCTTAGTCATAATGTATGTCAATTGAAGCTCACTCTTGCAATGTATGAGCTTGATTCTTCTTTCTGCAACCTGCTGCCTTAAGTAATGATATCTTGTTTCAATATGTTTGCTTCTGCCATGTGAGACTGAATTCTTGGCTAAATCAATTGTTGATTTACTATCTATTAATAATTCAATTACTTCTCCACTTTCAATACCAAGTTCCAATAGCAATGATGATAACCAAATTGCTTGGCAAGCTGTTGCACAAGTTGCTATGTACTCAGTTTCACTAGTTGATAATGCCACTACCCTTTGTTTCTCTGAACACCAAAATATAGGAGCACCTGCAACCATGAACATGTATCCCATTGTGCTCTTTCTATCTAGTATATCTCCACACCAATCAGAGTCAGAATAGTCCATGAGTTGTGAGCTAATCTTCTCATTTTGATGAGGAAAAATAATGTCAAAGTCAAGTGTTCCCCTCATATACCTTAGAATTCTTTTGGCTGCAACCATATGAGAGTGTCTTGGGTCACTCATGAACCTACTGATCACACCTACACTGAATGATATTTCTGGTCTAGAGTGACAAATATACCTCAAGCTTCCCACAATTTTCCTAAACATTGTTGCATCCACAACTGCTTCTTTATCACAGTTATCCAATTTCAAATTCATCTCTGCTGGAATTTCTGAGGCATTGCAATTCATCATATTGAACTTGTTCAACACCTCAAGCGGGTACTTCTTTTGGTGCATGAATAATCTTTTCTTGGTGTGTTGAAATTCCAGACCAAGGAAGTATGACAATCTTCCTAAATCTATCATATCAAGCTCACCCTTTAGGCTTTCCTTCAACTCTTCAATTCCTCTTGAGCTACTACCTGTAATCAGAAGATCATCGACATATAGGCAGATGAATAAGGCACCATGGTTTTGGTCTATAGGCTTGATGTACACACCATACTCAACTGTGCATTTCTGAAAACCAGAGTCTTGTAGAAATTTGTCAATCCTCTTGTTCCATGCTCTAGGTGCTTGTTTTAATCCATAAAGTGTTTTCTTGAGTCTTAGCACTTTATCCTCATTGCCTTTGCTGATGAAAACAGGGGGTTGAGACACAAACACCACTTCCTCTAATGGACCATTGAGGAAGGCTGACTTGACATCCAATTGGCACAACTTCCATTTCTTCCAACTAGCTAAGGCCACCATAGGTCTCACAGTTTCCAATCTAGTCACTGGTGCAAATACCTCAGAGTAGTCAAGTCCTTCCTTTGCATAAACCCTTTGGTCGCAAGCCTGGCTTTGTGCTTGGCTATAGAGCCATCAGGTTTTAACTTGACCTTGAAGATCCATTTGACATCTATAGGAGATTTCTGATCTGGAAGGGTAACCAATTCCCATGTGTCATTCTTCTCTATTGACTTGATCTCTTCCAGCATAGCATCTCTCCAGATATTGCTAGAGATTGCTTCTTCAAAGCTCACTGGCTCAGCATCAGCTAGTAGATCCATGTGTTGAACCAAATCTCCATCTGTATTGATAGCTCCATCATAATAGAGGTGAAAGTCTCTGAATCTAGATGGAGCATTCCTTTGGCTTCTTGGTCTTTCATCAATTCCTTGTTGCATATGACTTTGTGCGTCTATCTGTTCTTCTTCTCTCATCAATTCATCATTCTCCCAATCTAGATGCAGACTAGCCATAGGAGTAGTGTTGTCTTGAAACCATTTCCATGATTCAGATTCATCAAAGTGCACATCTCTACTGACTACAACTTGCTGGTTTGTAGGATTGTACAATTTATATGAACCAGTGGGATTATATCCAATGAAGATCATTGGTTCACTCTTATTATCTAGCTTCCTTCTTCTTTGATCTGGGATATGACTATATCAAAGTGAGCCAAATATCCTTAGATGTTTCACATAAGGTTTTACTCTTGACCAAGCTTCTTCTAGCACTACTGAATTCAGCTTCTTCGTAGGACATATGTTCAGAACAAATGCAGTAGTGGTGGCTGCTTCTCCCCAAAAGTTGTGTGGAAGATTCTTGGTCTTCAACATACTCCTAACCATGTTGAGGATTGTTCTATTCCTTCTTTATGCAATTCCATTGTGTTGAGGTGTATGAAACAATTACCTCATGTACAATTCCTTGCTCCTTGCAGAATTCAGCAAACTCCCTTGATGTGTACTCACCACCATCATCTGTTCTAAGGATCTTTATGCTCCTCCCATGTTGCTTTTATGCCAATCTCTTGAAGTCCTTAAAGATTTAGAAGACTTCATTCTTGAGTTTGATTAGATAAATCCACAACTTCCTGCTCAAGTCATCTATGAATGATACAAAGTACTTGTTGCTTCCCGGTGATGGAACATCAAATGGTCCACAAACATCATAGTAGATTATGTGCAACAAGTCATTTGCTTTTGAGGCAGTATATGAGCTGAAAGAATTTTTTGGCTGCTTGCTAATAAGGCAATTATCACACACCTTCCTTGGAAGATCTATTGAGGGCTTAATTTTATTACACTTTATATTAAGTGTATATGATATTATAATTTTAGTATTAGGAAAATAAAAATAAATTGTGATATTATGAAAAATTACATTGGAGATTTGATATTTTTGATGTATGTAACTTACTCTAGTTTTCATTAATATTTTTTATTATATGAAAAAATATTGTAAGAAGTATTGATATATAGTATAGATATAGATATGTAGTTATAAGAAGTTTTTCATTTATATAATATATATATATATATATATATATATATATATATATATGAGTATATCTGCTGTCCTACAATGTGTGACACTTAATATGTCAGTGATTATGATTGGTACAATGTGTGGCATATGAAGTGGTACGTTGTTTTGGGATAGCAGATGTCTACCCTATATATATATGGGTGTGAATCCAGTGACTCCTTTAAACTTACTCTTTATCATTACCATCAATTTTGTGGACATTTGATAATTTAGATCTACTCACTAATTCAAATCATTAGATTTCCTAGAATTGATTGGTTAAGATAATGATTAATTTAAAAAACTTACTCTCGAAAAATGCAAAATTAAATCAATATTTATATATATATATATATTAGTCATGACTATTTATCATATCCTAGTCACATGGTGGTGTAAGATCCAGCTACAGCATGACACAGTATTGAAAAAAATATCCTATAAATGTGACACCATATCTTATTTTGATTGGCAATTTCTTAGAATTAAGCACAGTTTCACTACGCAACAGATTTTCTTCTATATCACATGGTCCAAACTGAATAGTTCATAGCTACATTAGAGTTTGCGTATTTTTGATACCTTAGAAGGATTTTTCAGAATGGAACCAGAATGCAGTGCTAATATATCACACTTACTAGATGAAATTTTGCAACACATTCTATTCTTTTTGCCAATACATGATGCTGCTTCTACCTCTATTCTTTCCAAGACTTGGCTTAGAGTTTGGAATTCTCTTCCAGTCTTTACATTCACCTTTGATCAACAGAACCTCGGTTTAACCGTACCCGAGTTCGTGAATCGAGTCAACCAATCATTGTCTCCATTGCAAAGTAACAAGGTTGTCATCAAAGAATTCCTTGTTGTCATGAATCTTTCTGTACAAGAACACAAGGATTTTGTGTCTGATATAGATGATTGGATTTCTTGGGTCTTAAGAAATTGTGTTAGAAACTTAACTATTAATGTTTCAAGTCCAACCCAAATCTACATTTTACCTGAACCTATTTTCACTTCAAGATCCTTAGTAGTTGTTAGATTATATGGTTGTAAACTTCCTGAAACAACATTTGAGGGTGCACAAGATTTCAAGTTTCTGAAAGAACTATATTTGTTTGAAGTTGTTGCTGATGATTATCAGGTTCAGAACCTAATAGATTCTTGCCAATCACTTGAGAAACTCACTCTTGTATTGGATCACATAGTGGATTTTCTTGATCTTGATAACTTTCTGATGCTTCATTATGTGTTTGTAAAGGGTAAGATACTTAGGCTGAATGCTATAAACCTTCTAACTCTTGAGTTTTTCGGGCTTCGGGAACTGCATCTTTCTGACTCTACTAGTAACATAAAGAGTCTTTCCTGCAGCTTCTGGTCGCGGTTTACGACTCAAAACATCTCATTGCAAGAAATGCTTTCCACCTTTACCCTTCTTGAGGAATTAAACTTACATCTAGCAAAAAGTGTTAAAAGCTTCCGAATTCGACATTGCAATCTCAAAATTGTACATTTGTATGGGACTGGTAAACCTGAGAGTCCATGGCAGGTTGAGATTGATATGTCATGTCTATGCCAACTGCATTGCCATGGTGATGCATTTCCTTCTTTATCTGTTATAAGTCCATCTATCAAAGAGTGTGAAACACTTCAACTATATATCAATAGTCTTGACACTGATTTTCGGGATTGCGCTGACATTCATCGCCTTGGAGATTTTTTGCAAAATTTCAATCAAAGTATAGAAGTATACTTGAATAATATTTGCACAGAGGTATGTATGTGTTTCATTATTAGTACTCTAAATTCATATTTTCTGATATAAACTTTGAGTAATGTTAGTAACACAACATTGTTACTATATGATATCCACACTAATATCATTCATAAATTTTCTATTCATAAATTTTAATGTTGTCTGCACTTTTTTTTCATTCCCTAATGAAGTTTAATGTCATGAAATTTTTGTAATGTAGAATTTGATCACAGTAGAACAGCTACAAGCACAAAACCTTATTCATCCCGCGACCAAGATCAAGAAGTTGATACTAAGTTATTTTGTGGCATCATCAGATTACACATCTTTTCTTGATGTGTTGCTTTTTACTTGCCATCCAAGTTATCTGTTGATAGAAACTTGTGTTCTTAATGGTGATCCCTTTATCAAGGTAACCCTCCTTAGCTCAAGAATGATATACATCTTAGTTATATGTCTGACCCCGACAACGATCTGGGAGCCTCAAAGTATTGAGGAGTTCCATTGTTACAAGGATATGGGAAGAGTGGAGAGCAACAAGTGAGATATCACGTCTTGAATCAAAGTCTTAAAGCAATGGTTTCGTAGACTTTTTCACTTATGAATTCCTTCATTCTTCCCCTCATATCCAATGTGGGACTACGCACTTGAATAAACCTAAAAATATATAGCTATATATACTATTGTTTAACTTGTATATTTGTTTTACAAAAAAATGCAGTTTCTGTGTCATGAGTTATTGGGTAGAGAAGAAAATGCAACATGTTGCAGAGATAATGTTGTACAAAAATGTTGGAGACATTTTCTAAAAGGTGTTGAGGTTAAATGCTACGAGAAATTGTGTGAGACAGAGGAACTTTCATGTTTTGTAAGTAGTGATTTGTCTAGCACATTATATATGTGTGATACAGAAAAGAGTGTTGAATTTACATTTGAATGGTTAGAATAACATGTTTGCACTAGTTTCCATGACTTGTAATACAAGTTACTGAAAATTGATTTCAATGATTTTTCTTTATAATAGATCATCACTGGTTTTGAATTTGACTTGTTTAGTGTACAGAAAAGTATATAAGTGATTTAATGTGAATGGGTAGTATAGAAGTATAGAAAAGTATTTTTTTTACATTATTCATGTTAACAAATAACATTCACAAAATTCTATAGTTACCTCGTGTATATTAAACATTTGTTACATTATAGCAGACCTTAAAATTATTTTATGCATACTCAAAACATGAATGGAATGGTGCTACTATAGCCACACCTGAACTAAGATTTTTAGACATAAAATGAAAATAAGCTGCAAAAGGAAGGAAAATAAATAAACATGTACATTTAGAAACAAAATGTACAATTATTTGAAGTTTTAAAAAGATTTATAAGTGTTAGGTAATTGGAGGAATCATCAACAAGGGATTAGTCTAATGGTGTAAGATTTTGCTAGATTTCCAAAACAACTAAAATGTCAATGGTTTAATTCTTATGAGCGACACTTGTATAGAGGGGGTAGACACGCACCCTGATATGAATGAATTCCTACTAAAAGGTGAGGAGATATCTTGGTAGTACCAAAAAAAATTGGAGGAATCCAAATTTGGTGGAAAGATTTACAAATAATGGGTTAAAAACAAGTAAGAATCTATAAGTATATCTCATTATATTTTAACTAAAAGCCTTAAAAGCATTAGATAGAAAGAAGTGTGAAACTCATTATTATTGTTAAAAAGTATCCATGAATAGAGGCTATAGAGAATGGACATCACATGTCTACATGTATCATCTCAAAGCATTGTATAGATTGTGTTTGACTCAAAGAAAAACTACGCTTCATTTCTGGAGTTTATAATCGAAAACTTGACTCTATTTGGGATCTTAGTTGTAACAATCATAAGAGTCATTCTCCTTGTTTTTACAGGAAGATTCATCAGAAGATAGAACAAAAGATGAAATTGAGGTTAGTTTGGGTCTGAAAAGGAGGTTATATGAAAAGTAGAGAGGTGTAAGACATTGTGTATGGTTATAATTTGTGAGAGAGAACAATTACAAAAATTGTGCACGAAGAATAAAAAATTGATAAGGACATGCAAATATGATTAGTTGCATTACTATCTAAGATTCATAATACATATTTACAATTAGAATCAATGTCACATTCATTGTCCTTGTCTATAGGCACATTCACAATCTTTAACTTGGTTAAATAGTTAGTTACACCAAATTCATCTTTCACTTTTTTCCACTATTACTTTTTCTCTCTCTGCAATAATTAGAGTAAGAATATAATTGATAAATAAGTAATTAAGGTTATCTTAACTATGGAAATAACCGTTAAATAGGAACGAGTCTTAATTAACTAGAAATATTTACTTGCTAATGTTCTACCCAAGCTTATTTCAATAAAATATGAGGTTATAAACTCATATTTGATAAGTTACTTAAGTTAGTTTACAACCTGATAAATTAGAGGCTTGCTTCATTTTACACTTTCTACTTAACTTATCAGCTAATCTTATTACAATTCTAATTAGGAATAACAATTGGGTGAATTGGGGTTGAGTTTGTGTTAACCCAACTTCGAATCTGAAATCTAAAACCAAATCCAAATTAAGCGGGTTAAAAACAATGATATCATCTCTGAACCTTTGGATTTCGAGTAACCCGAACCCGATGAGAACCTGCCTGAAACATGTATTTCTATATATAGCCTCTATATATGTGTATGTATATATTTATGTGTAATTTTATATATAACAATCAGGTTTGGGGCCGGTTCAAGTAGGGTATCAACTATACCAAACCCGAAAGTTGAACTTGGGTAAAATCTGAATTCAATCACATCAGGTTTTCTCTTTAAAATTCAGCCAGTTACTCAGAGTTAAGTTTTCATTCTCATTCTTAATTCTAATTCATTCAATTAGTTTATGAACTCTGTTTCAACTCCTAACTTTTAAATTTATAATCACTCCGGTGAAATAAACTTTCAACTTGCTTATAAGTTATTTTCCAAACAACATATAAAATTCAAAATAAGAAACCAATGGAACCATGCTAGATTTGAATTTTATGGTGTAAGGAATCTTAATGGCTCCACCAAATTACAAAATTAGCAGCATTATTAAGCCCCTCAATCAAACTAAATGGATCTCCATTTTCTTGAACTAAGTGCTGCTGAGAACACCATATAAATTAACCTAAATTAATATTGTTTGAATCACACTTCATACACATAATGCTTGATTAAGGAAATTAATGCTTATTAGTTTAAGAGTTTAATATATTGTGTAAAGTTCTTTTATATTATTGGTAGGATCAATGTTATGATACTCGAGCGTACATCAAACTAGAAAATGTTTCGTATTAGATTTAATCGTTTTAAACAGTTAAACCGTTCAGTTAGACTTGACGTTTTCATATATAATTATATTTAAGTAACATCTCTCCATTTTTTTTAGATCGGAATAAAACAAAAAGTGAGTAGTGATACATTTTTTAATTTTAAATGAATCGTCTAGTTTACTTTACAGATCACTCCAAATTAACTGGGTTTAACATGATTAGATCAAAAAAATTCACGTTCAAAGCAGTTCAACTATTAAACTACAGATCAGAAATATTTTTAAATCCGAACGATGAGTGGATCGAAGTGCCCACTTCGGTTTGATTTAACAACCAGGGGTACAACGTTAATCATATATTATTTTCTATTAAAGAAATAATAGATGATGGAATGGTATAAAAATATTCAAACATTAGCTACTACTTCTTTTTAAGTAAAATAAGTTAATAAAGTGCAAGGAGTAAGAAATATTATAAAGAACTGTTTTTTTGTTGATATAATATATAAGGTTATGCTAAATCTTTAAGATAAGCATAAAGGTTTATGACTCAATTTCTATTAGTGTCACTTTTGGGAAAGGGAGTCATATATTATGAAAGAGGTTAGTTCTTTATCAAAAAAGTAAAAAATATTATTGATAATATCAAAAAAGAATTGTTTTTCAATGTTAATTAAGATATATTGCATCCATTAATATCCATGATTTTATTATTATTCATCTACAAGTTTTTATTTTTTAATCTTAAAAGGTGGCGAAAGTATATTCGGATTTTGCAAATCCAAATATAATAGGAGGATGATAAAAATTCAAAACTACTACTAGTACCAGGAATTATAATGTGACTCTTAACCATTATTTTTAATTAAATAAATTTAATAACATATTAATATTCTCAACTTAATATCACACAACTAATTTAATGAGACAGAAATAGGAGAAAATGAGTTTCTTTTCATAAATAAGAAAATATAAATTACAAAATGTAAAATATAAGAATGATACTCATTTAACTTAACGATAAAGGTAATTATATATTTTCTTACAGTACCTTTCTACTAATCATTTTATTACAAGAAAATAATAATAATATATATTAACAATAATCAATTATAAATAAACATCATTGTTTTTGTATTTCATGAGTAAAAGGGTTAGTAGTAACTGTTTTCCACACTCTTACCAATGCAATGAACGAAAATATCGAGAATGATGTATGAATGAGCAAAGCATAATTATTGTTTTGTTGAATGAAATTGTGGACACGAAATTCGATAACATAAAATGTTCTGAAAACCCATCAGTCAAATGAATCCTTAATTATTGCTTTTATGAAATTTAATGCTCAAACAGTGACTCCATTCATTGTCCACACAAAACACCTCACTGCGTGCTATCACGTGCTCAAAATTCTATATCTTCTTCTTATCTCACTTTTCAAAAATTAGTGCCGCATTTAATATTTTTAAAATGTAATATTATATTATCTACTAATTTTTTATTCATAAAAATGTAACACATATAGCATGAAAACCAATCATCAAGTTAATAAGATATTATCTTTTAACATATGTCACTTTATTATGGGTATGAAAATAAGTAAGAAGATTTAGTAGAAGAATATATCATTTTCTATTTTTAAATCATTCAGTTTTTCAATTTTAAAAACACCATATTATGATAAGGTTAAAAAATATGATTTAGCATGTATATAATGTAAATCTTTTTTACACTGTTAGTAAATCATTCATCATTGGTTTATTAAGTATCATTAGTTGATAAGCTGATAGTGTAAAAAACTTTATACTATCAGTACACATATTTTAAACTCTAAAAAATATTATAAACTAAAATTAGTATTCTCATAAGTATATTATATGGATCACCAATATATCACATGGTTGATGCCTTATTATAAGCAATTATGAAAATTTAATTTGCTAATTTACAAGTAATTATAAACCATATAAATATATTATATGGTGTACCAACATATCATATGGTTGATGCTTATTACAAGCAAATATGAAAATTGAATTTGCCTAAGGAAAATGTTACTTTTATTTTTACCATTAATATTATTCAAATTTTAAAATGTTGAAATTACTATATTTTAATTTTAAAAATGTGACTACTAAAACTAAAACGAACATATATTTGTTCCATAATTATGTAACGTGTTTTAAGAAATTCAAAGTTAAAAAACCTATCGAAATTTCATGCATTACAATTTTTTTTAAATTTAGAAAAATGTATATAAAAATAAAAACGTATAAAAAATAATCTAAAATTAAGATACATAATTTAATTAAAATTAGTTACTAACTATAAAATAAAAATAATTAAAATTACAAAATAAATATATGATATTAAAAATAAAATATAAAAAGAGAATAGTTCAAGAGATTAATTTCCTTTTATGTAATTTAGCTTAAGAGTTTAGTTTATACAAGCTTTTTCTCTCTAACAACTAATTATATGACTTCTAAAGTAATTCCTATAAAGTAAAAGAAAAAGTTAATATATGATTTATTGATGTTACACAATATATTTACAACATTTGTGGATTCTAATTAAATCTTTAATTTATGATATACATAAATATAATATTATTTTAATTAAATAGAAAACATCATATTAATCCAAAAATATAACGGTGTTGTACAAATCCATCCACACACAAGAAATGAGTTGTTAATTTTAAGAAAATGTCCATGAAAGAATTTTTTATTGAAATACTAGTAAATTTGTGAAATAGTTTTTTTTATTAATAACTATACTACCATTGGTGATTGAAAATAATTCCTTGTATGTACCATAAAGAAAGAATAAGTTGCTTTCTACAATGAGAAAATGGTAAATATAAAACTATGGAAAGTAACATTTATTAATAATTTAGTACTCATAGTCACTATCATTCCCTTTTGATCTTATGCCATTACACCAATTTCTAGAGAATCTTCCAATATGAAGGGCATTAATTTCATACTATATGGTACTTGCCATACTCCAATTACATGCTGAGAATGCCAAAAGGGGCAACTTGGAGGTTCTTCAATAAATTATTATCAAACTTTAGGTTCAAATTATGGCCTAATATCTTTTAAACTAAGAACCAACTAGTGCCCTACCACTTTTGGTCCCAAAACTCATTAAAAGAACTATCAATAAGACAATAACAAAGCACTCATTTTAGTGAAAGAGACATTTCAACTATAATACCTTATAATATGCAACCATAGTTGACAATATAATATGCTACCACCAATAAGGCGTTTTCTAACCGTGTAAGGTGCACTGGATCTCTACATAAATCAAAAACTTAAATATTCGATTTCTTAGAGCGACACTTGTTGAAAGGGACAGTCGTACACCTAAAATGGATTAATTTTTTACCCATCAGTGAGGAAATACATTTGATTATACCAAAAATGTATATAATTTGAGTATAGAGCCCATCAATTTGACACCATTAAACACTTTGAAGTTTGAAATTTTTGCTTCCTCTTTTACTGGCATTCCAAAATCAACACAAGAATAAGCACTACAAAAAGGACAAGATTTATCGTCCCAAATTGTTTTACAAATCATGTCTCGAACCAATAATGAAATATTAATGAATATTTAATTTTTTTTAATTAACATGACATATTTTCATTAGTCCAAAATATGGTTTGAGATACATTTTGAGACAACAGATCTCTGTCCTTACAAAACTGTGTACACTACAATCCAAAACTTGCATTTCATATATAAGTTATGTTCTTAATATATAAAAAAACAAGCCAAATTCTCTACTAATGTAAATCTTTTGGTACACATTCATCATTTAAAGGAAAAAACACTAAGAAAATGTACATTAGAAGAGTTCTTCTGTTCTTGAGTTTATAAGTAGTAAGAACTAGTGGAAAAACAAATTACAAGTACTAACATCATAAACACTTCATTTTCCTTATGATTCTTAGACTTAAGGGGCATGCCTATATAATCAACTATCAACTATATCATAGATTTCATGATTCTTGAGCCTGGAAATCATATGGTTTCTGCATTTTAACACTACTTATGCTGTTTCTCGCCGACATCATTTCATTGAGCGAAAGCCTTTTCTTGGATTCAGGTCTTTGCCTTGGAGCACTACGAGATCTTAGTTTCGCATTAAATGACTGAGTATTGGCCATGTAGCCAGGGGAATTGCAGTAAGTTTGGAAGTAAGTGTCTCCATAAACACTCTTGGCTGGTGTAGCAGGGGAACTCGGCCTCATGGAACTTGCAAAACGAGGTGTGTTATGCGCTGTGGCGAACCTACACTCGTCGATGTTTAAGTACCATTCGAAGTCTTGAACATGTCTGGACTCGGGGACTGAGATTCTTCCAGGTAGTGGACTAGGAAGTGAAGATGGTACTGCGTGACAAGGCATATCTTCTCCATATTCAGACATTGTTGTGGTAAAGTGCCTAGATCGGGATCTAGTCTTGTAAGTGTCAATTTCAACAATTTTCGGGCTTTCATCAAATCCATTCAATGATGTTTCATGAGACATAGGTAGTCTTTTACTGTGGAATTCATTCCTTGTTTCATCGAATCGTTCCTAGTAGACAAAACAAACGAATTCAGAAAACTAGTACGAATAGTAATTTGAAGTACCAATAGCATTTGCTTAATTGTTGAAATGTAATGTTTGATATTGGTATGCAGATAAGAAAACAAGTATCTTACCACAGATTTTCTTGCAAGAACTTCTGGTAACAATGTATTCTCTTTGCTCATGGAACGACGAGCTCGCTGTGACCGAACCGTAGATTGAGCTCTGATTAGAGCTTCCATACTGTGAAGAGTTGCAGCAGCCCTCTTTCGAACTAGATACCCTTTAACAAGAGCCTGAATCTTCACCAATCCTTTGAGTGCTCTAAGAGCCTTTCGCGCCTGAAACCGAAGATAACAATGATTAAATTGAGATCTCATAGAACACACTATAAACTAGATGCACACAAATTAAGCCCTTATACCATAAAAAGGTAGATGTTGAAATTAGCCTTGAACAAAAAATGGGTCTCAAATTGTTACATATTCAAGATAGTAAAAAAACATCAAATAGCACTAAAAAGAGGAATTGAATAACTGTAATATTATTTCAAATTCTTGAAATATGATAGTTTTAGTACAAAATACATGTAGTTTGTTAATGTCACAAGATGTTATATGAATGTTCTTGAAAGTTAAAACAACATTTACCAACAAGGAATTGGTTAGTGATTAAGGCACCGCTAGATCCCCAAAAGACCAAAAGGTCAAAGATTTAATTCTTGGGAACAACACTTGTTAGTAATAGCAGTCACGCACCCCGAAAAAGATTAGTTCATTATCCAGGGTGAGGGATATCTTTGATAATACAATAAAAAACAACATTTTGGTTTGAATAATGAGGCAGGTCAACAATAATGTGAAGAAAGGAAAGTGCTTATGCAAGTTTCAATGACAAAGACATGGAGAGGAACTGTTTCATTAAGAATCTAAAACAAATTTTCCACCTTTTAAGAACAGACAAAGGAGTAAGAATCAAGCAAAACATTTCACTTTATCCCAACCAAAAATATTTGTCCCAGACAGAAAAGAAAGCATCACAAAACCATGTAATTTACCAAATACCAGTTGCTAAAAAAACAAACATTCTCACATTACTTAGAAACACAGCATTAACACCAACCAATTTGATTTGAACATTCCTAAAAGATAACATCACATACCAAATAGCCTCTGAAAAAAGTTTGGATCTTTTCAGCAGCCCATTTCTCTCTACTCCCACTGAACAATGTCCCTCTCCCATGGCTTGTCAGCCTCACAACTGCCACAGCCGCATTTGCCGCGGCCACAGCTGCATCCGCGGCAGCGGCTGTGGCAGCTGCAACAGCAATTGCATGCTTGTTCTGCTCATTCTCAGATTCAGCAATATAGGATCTGAGCCAATCACTATCACCACAAGGTGAAACTGGAACATCACCATTAGAACTAGCTGCAGCCATATCCTTCCCTTGCTTAGCAAAACTCCACCATTTTTTCTCCTTCTTGTTAGGACCCAATGACCCTAAATTAGGATCATTTTGATCCTTCTCCTTCTTCATCCATAACAAACCCTTCAACCACTTTGTAGCTTTTCCCATAACAACTTCTCTTACTCAATACTACAACTTTTTAGGCACTATATGAAGTGAGAAAAAAGTGTATCAAAATGAAAATATGAGTGACTATAACTGAACAAGTGTAGGAAAAGTAACCAAATAGTGTTGCCTAATGCGTTATATATGAAAATGGGGTAATAAAAAAGTTTGCTTTTTGAATGAAAAATAGAGAGACAAAGAGGTAGATGCTCTGAAGAATCTAGCAGAATCTTAACAGGTTTCAAGCAGAGAAGTAATGAGAGCAAGATTTGGAGTAAAAGAATAATAAAACGGTGCAAAAAGCATCAAACATTGGAATTAAATTATAATAAATGGAGATATAATAAAATAAATTTGGATAAAGTTGGAACATTTTTGAAAATAAACTTCTGACATCACCTCGTGAAGAACTGCATTAGGACAAAAAGAGAGTCATAGAAATCAAATGAAGAAAAAATAATTGTAATAATAATAGTTCATATGTGAAAGAGGGAGGCAAAAAGTTGGAGTATCCTATTGTACGAGAAAAGATAGTAGAATCGCACTTAGGTGATTTGGATATACGTGGAAGAGGCCGATAAAAGTCTGTACCGAGAATATATCAAATGAAAGCTAATCCAATTATTTAAATGAAAAATGAGACCAAGAAAAACATACTTGTAATCCAATTCCTATATGAAAAGTGAAACCAAGAAAAAACATACAAAAAAGATAAGAAATGACTTACAGCTCAATGTTTTATCGATTAAGATATTATGATGTCGTTCAATCTAACTGATCCTGGTGTGGTTGTTGGGTGTTGTAGTAATCACAATAACCTCAAAACCACAAAACAAACTTTATCAAACACTTGAAAGTTCAAAATATTAGCGGCAGAACTAAGAGACAAAGCATAAAAGTGAAATCTTATGAGAAAAGTGGTAATAATCATAGGAAAAAGCCAACACAAAACACAGAAACAAAGCTTCTTATCTTATCTTAAATTCAAAAACAGAGAAATAGCACCGAACTCATTTCCCACTCACTTCAACAACAATCTCCACAACCTTAAAAAAACACTCATAATTCTTTCTCTCTCTTAACTTTGTTGAGCAATGTGTACTACTACTACAACAACATATGAAAGAATATAGTTCATACCCTTCATTTAGTAACAACTTGGGTTTCTCTACTTTTCACTTTCACTATCTAAAGTTTCTTCCTTTATTCAAAAAGAAAATTAATAAAAAATGAGAACATGGGTTAAACTACCCAACTTTCTAAAAGCTACAACTTTTCTCCCGTAAACTTCAATAGTTCTCTCATAGTAATTAGTGGTTATTTTTCAAATTGGTTCCCTTTAAAGAATGAAAGATATTTTTACCTAAGAAAATTGAAATAATCGGTAATGTACAATCACCTTATATGAACAAGTTTATAACAAACAAAAAGAATTTTATCCTTATTTCTCCTATAGTTAAACAAAAGTTGATTCGAACCTAAAAAAACAAACGGCTAGAAACAATTATACAGAGAGCTATAGAAACATACACCTGCATATCTATATTTGACAGAGTAATGTACCACATACTCGTACCAAAGAGAACCATCTATCTTTATCACTATGCTTTTATCACATTGATAGTACACTGCATGTTGTTGTACTGTAACATTTAAAGCTTATATAAAGTACCAACTAATATAGGGTTGATTCCTTTATCTATATCCTCTTTTTTGTCCCATAAGAATAGGCCAAAAAAGGATCTAAGACTATGCTTAGTTTCAGAAGAAAAAATAAGATCTTTCTGTTTCAGTATCTTTATGACAAAAGCAATTACAGAATAAAAGCACTTTCTTGCATATCATTATCTTTATTCCATTGCTTACTACCTTCTCTGTGGCACAGTTTCTTCTGCAAGTAAAGCTGAAATGATGCCTTAGTGAAAAGGACACTTTTTTTCCAAATGGGGTGGTGATAAATGAATGGAGTAGTCAATGGGATTTTACAGAATCAAAGCATTAAATTCTGAGTTTTTTCTGCTATCAATTTTCAATGTGTTAATCTCTTTGTGCTACCAAAGAATTTGGTCTCACCCATGCAGAATTAATAGCATGTGATGTGGTTATCGATATAACTTTATCTTAATCTGATTTCAATTTTGATAATTGGGCTTTCACTTTTGATTCCAAATTTTTATGGTTGAAGCTAATGTTTATTTTAGTTAACTATGCATAGTTTCTACTTTCTACCTTCAATCCAATAGTATAAGGCCAAATTAGATCACGGAAGATATCAAAAACTCAAAAAATTGATTCATGGTAGAGACACATTTCTTAGAAATGATAGTCACGCATATAAAATGAATTAGTTCTTACCCATAAGATGAGGGAATACCTTTAGTTATAATAAAAAAAAGTTTCTAATTTTAGAACCATATTCATACATGTGATCCAAATAATACAAGAGTAGTTACCCATAAGGTGAAGGGATACACTTGGTTATACAAACAAATTCTGATTTTAGAATGGTAATTATATGTGTGATCCAAATAATACAAGAGTAGTGCACATAAAAAATTCGACCTCTATCAAAGGACTCTCGAACATAATCATATGTGGTTAATCAAATTGAGTATCGTATCACGTAATGTGGCCGCAATATTTCATTGTGGCAAACGTTGTAACCGCAGTTACAGTGTGACATCAAATCACAATAATACGATCGCATCAGATCATAATGTAATCACATCGGACCGCATTTGGGTCATATTAGATCGAATCAAACCACATCTGATCGCATCAAATTCAAAAACGTTTTTTTAATCACAAAATAATTCGTATCTTAATGACTACAATGACCACAATTACAAGAATCATAATGATAACCGCAATCACAACTATAACTCCAATTTAAAATATTGTTCACAAATATAGTTAGTCTTTCATACTATTACAAGTACATACTACGTAGTATACTACCCATCAACTATATAGTATGCTAGAGAGTATACTGTACTAGTTAAATTCAAGACACATTTTAATTGTTAAACTTTTTTTATATATTTTTTATCGACTAGTTAAATAGTTACTTAGCATATTTTTAAAAATAAAAAAATAAAAAACTAAATAAATTTATTTACTTTTAAATAAACACAACTAATAAGAAATTGGTCTAATATTGTAAGATCCCACTATATCTCGAAGATGACAAAAGGTCATGAGTTTAATTTCTGGGAGCAGAGATGACAAAACGGGCCTAGCCTGCCTACTGGTCTGAATAGCCAGCAAAATTTTGCAAGCAGAGCATATAAATTTTGTCCATTTATCCATTTATCCTACCTGTTTGTCCGTCATGTCCGCATACATTTATATTGGGCAATGTAGGCGATCCATATGCATTACATAAGAGAAAAAATCAAAAAATTATGATGTGATTTAATGCCTAAAAAATTGTGATATGATTTTTTCAATTTCATATAAAATATTAAAGTAATTTTAAAAAAAGCTCTCCAACCACTTTATTTAATTTTTTTTACTTTATTCTATGAATTTTTTAATTTTTATTTACTTATCAATGTTCGGGGCGCCCGCATGCCTGTTTTAAAACGGGCAAGCCAAGCAATTTTTGTCTGTTAAGACAATGCAGGCATGCCCGCGCCCACTTAAATTTTTTGAGTATCTACGAGCACGAGCAAAATGGGTCAGACAACCCACACACCTTGAAAGTGATTAGTTCATTACCTATAGGACGATGAAATATCATTGGTAGTATGCAAAAAACACGATTAATAATGAGGCCCATTTAGATATTATGGTTTCTTTTCCAACTCCTCCTTTTTATTTTTTTCATTATCCTCTATTTATGCCTCTCGTGAAACTTGAATCGGACGTCAAACCGGAGAGGTCCCATACTAAGATTAACTAGTTTAAAATGTTAAGTCGACTAGTCGGACATGATGATATATATAATTAATAATTTTTATCTATAAATACATAATTATATATAAATGTAAAATTTTATAATTAATATTTATGTTCTCTCAATCTTTTTTTGGACCTGTGTAAATCAAAAGATTAGAATAGTGTTTCATTTTTTAAATTTTAAGTGATCCGTCTGGTATTTCCTGAATTATTCCGGTTTCACCAAATTTCACACGGTCGGACCGATATTTCCCCAACTCAAAATAGTCTAACATTGATTTAATTAAGACTGCAAAAGAAAGTTGTTTTCAAGTTCGACCAGTAGTCGTACTGGTCTGGTTCTCACAACACTTTGGAATATATTTTTGAGGATTAACCCAATGTTGTGAAACTCGAGCCGAAAGTCAAACCAGAAGAGGTCTCATGTTAGGTTAAACTGATCCGTCGGACAAAATAATTTCATATGTAATTAATAATTCTTATATGTAAATATATAATTATATATAAATGTTAAATTTATGTAATTAATAATTATGCATAATTATTTGGCAGTAAAACAAAAGATTAAAATAGTATTATGTTTTCTAAATTTTAAGTAAACCATCCAATACACTTCCCAAATTATTCCAATTTAACTAGGTTGCCGTACTAGAATTTTTTCCCAGCTTTAACTTGTTAGTAAGGATATGTAAAAACATTATCTTAACCTCGTTAGGCTAAACTAATATTTCTTGTAGAAGATAGGTGTGTGCACCATGAATGTTGACAAAATATGAAGTGGATGGATACTCCTATGAACCAAAAAACAGATGAAAAACATAAATAGCAAAACACTCCTAATGAAAGGTGTCAAGTCATGGAATTCAGGTATATTTATTTGGACACAATAAGTTCAATGTCTTTATTTTTACATTTATGTGAATGCACCAAATCAGAGCAAATTAATTCATTACTCTAAAAAAATTGATGTGAATCATGTGTAATCATACCACACCTAATACACTGCTTGCAAAATCATTAGACAAAAACATGGAAGCTGAAAAATGGCTTCTCATATAAGCACAAAATTTTCTCCCCCACTTATTTTTCAACAATCCTGATATGACATGATGTAATAATGTTCTTCAACACGGAATTCAACAGTTTCATTTTGCGTGGAACTTGCTGTTAACGGATTCGTAACTCGGGACGTTAAGAACTGCGATTAAACAAAGAAATTATGTTTAGCTAAGCATTATGAGTGATGATTATGAAGGAAAGAAATATTTGAAGGTAAAAAGTTATAAATTTACCATCCCCATATGATGCCATTGTCAAAGGTGAGGAAATAATCTTCTGAGAAATTTTAGTGATATCGTTCAAAGTTATTTCATCTACAGCCTTCAGGAACAGCTCCACTGGTTTCCTGAAATTGGATAGAAACATAGTTATCAATAGTGGATTGCAGCACATATCGGCCGACTGCAAAAAAAAACTACAATAGGATCGGGAATAACATGACCACCGTGGACCTATCAACCCTTTAGGGTCTATTTACGATTTGAATTTTGGAGGGGAAACAAGAGAAGAAAGTGAAGGCTTCAAAGTCATCTCACAAGAGTATTTCGTAGTTCTGAAGTCTTCTCTTTTCCCTCCAAAACTCAACTCGCAAACAAACCTTTAAGGATTTTAGGCATGTCACCCGGCAACATGATCACTAGTATTTGAGTACCCACCAAAAAATGAAGCAACAGATGTCAATGGATTGGAACTTTACCTTTCTCCATAAGTCAAAATCTGCCTTCCAATATCTTCTGCTGCAATCATCTGCAGAAGAAAAAAAACAAGATTTTTAATCATACAAGAACATTATAAGATCTAGAGTAAATATCCACTCTGATCCTTCAAAAAAATTGTGTACCAATTTGGTCTCTGAAAAATTGAAAAACCTAAAATGGTCTCTAAAATATCAAATGTGGTTCAAATTGGTCCTTTTTAGCAGCTTTTATGACCACTGGCAGGAATTATTTTGGCTCAAATTCGCGATTTTGAGTACTAGTTTGGACTTTTACTTTTTCGGGGACTAAATTGGTACTCGAAATTCTTTAAGGACCAAAGTGAGTATTTACTCTAAGATCTATCCAATCCATTTCTCCAATAAAAATCGGAAGAGAAAGGAAATCCAAAAGCGGATAGAAGAACTGAAATGCAAAGATACTCTTTCTTTTAATAGAAAATTGCAATGGCACTGTCATTGCATAATTTTTAAGAGATTTCTTAGCTCAGCCAGGGAGGCGGTGGTGGCAGACATGGGGCTGAGGGAGATTCTTAAAGGGGTGAAGGGGGAGCCAAGGCCTTTTTCCAAGTAGAAACAAGGTGTTGCCCTTAGGAGGAGCAAGCAAGGGAGTCTAAAAGAGAATCATAGGCCAATTCCACAGTATTCTAAACATCACGGTTTACGAAAATGCTAAATAGAGAAAGTGAGAGCATACCCTAGATTCCAGATTCATTAGAACTGCTGACTTTGTGGACTTTTTGGCACGGTCAAGCTGTACCTGTGAAACTGTCATCGCAAGAAGCACAAATTTTACTTGCCGGAAATAGATATTATCACAAATATACTGCAGAAACAAAAGAGATACGCATATAAAACCTTGTCCAGGTGATGCAATTGCTATTAGTTCTTTGGCTGCAATATCTACAGCTTTTGACACAAAGTCAGAGCTCTACACCACAAATTAGAAAATGTGTCAAGCTCACACAAACATATTACAGAGCAACCGTTCAAAGTGGTGAAGTATTTTTTTTGAATCAAAACAACTTTATTAGAGAGAAAAGAGGGAAAATAAAGCTAAAAGAAGTAAAAAAATTCCCCATAAACAAAAAGAACAAACACATACTTCATTTTCCAATCCCATTGTAATATCATAGCTTAATCCAAGGGTTAAAGGAAAAGAAAGTAGAAGAAAGGATAGCTAGTTTGTAACCAGAATATGCAGAGAGTTTGACTTACAGTGCTTGCATAAATGCCAAACAGTCCTGTATTGTTGAAGATGCTGTTGAATGCTGAAAAGGATTGAATTTGTTGATATTCATTCAACACGCGGAGATCTGATTTCACATTTACATGCAAAACAAGTTAATATGATATATTAGTCTAAAAATAGAGAAAAGTGAGTCTCTTCCCAAATGGGAGGCTTAATATAACATAACGACAAAGATAAAGCACATCATGACCAAACTAAATGGTAGACAATAAGATATATGTAAAACTTACATAACCGTGAGTGCATCCCTTTTCCAGGACCCCCTGCTGAGAATGACCCGCCTCCTCCCATAAGCATCTGCATGACTCGGAATTATTACTTCCATTGAATCATTTCTTTCTTATTTTCTTAAACGGCAGAAAAAAGATGCAAACTATATAGCCATCACATTTATTGAAATCAGAGACTCAGACAAAATGGAGTACCTGAAGAACAGTCAAAACTATAGCATCTTTCTCTTTTTGCCATCCACCGGGCACTTCAAAAGCAATAGCAACATGCGCATCCTGCCATTGCAACATATCTTATAGCAGGTAAGTAACAATATATGGTTTTTTGAAGGTAAATTAAAAGAATGACAGACAAATAATTTTAAATAGTACTATATAAAATTTATACGCACCCCTGATTCACCATGACGTCTAAAATCACCCCCAACGTAGTTAGATTTTGGCTCTTCAGGACGGGGAACATTTGGCAGATCAGAGAGAAGTGGCTCGGCAACAGATAGAAGTTCTTCGTGGTCAACCCCAGAGGCCGCAAGTACTATTCTAGGTGCAGTGTAATGCTCCTGATTTTTCACAACCATCAATAATCAGAGTCGCAATGCAAGAATAGAAGCGGAAATACCAAGGCTAAGTTTCGCATAAATTAATACCAGTTCTATTCATGCAGTATCAGAAGGGATAACAGATCTTACAGCAACAAATTCCTCTAAACTGAGGCCATCCAGTCGGTTCAGTGCTGCTTCCGACGCCAAAAGAGGATAAGCCAATGCACCAGAATAAGCAGCCGAGTGAATTGCTTCCAAAAGCAAGCCCTGGGGATTGTTTGAGAGTTCTCCTAGCTCTGCTTTCACCTTTCGAAGCTGCACCAATAGATGGTTCAACAAGTTCATGAGGTTCGCCATACTTGAGAATAAATCAATTGGTCTAGGCATGTTATATTACTTAATTGTGGGTTACTAAATCACTAATCAATATATATATAGTAAAGGAATATATTATATAAAAGGACACTCTTGGTATGTTATTTTCTCATATTTTGTTTACATATAACACAGAACTGTTACCGCCACTAAGTGAGCACATAAAACAGGTAAAAACACTGCTCATTTGGTGAAGAAAATGACGGTCGAGCTTTGCTAACTTACGAAATAAACAACCAATCCATAGAATAAATACCTCTTCGTTGACCTCCCAATCCAAGAAGGCTGGGTTCCTTACAGAGTCAACCAGCAATTCAACCATTTGAGGAACATAGGTCTTTAAAGCATCAAATGTATATCCCATTTGCTCCCGAGAGGCTGAGGCTCCTATATTACCACCGATGGCTTCTACTTCCCTTACAATACGGAAGTGACTACGGTTTGTTGTGCTTTTGAAAGCCAATCGCTCTAGCAAGTGTGAAGCACCGCTTGACAATGGTGTCTCATAGATGGAACCCGAGTCAATATATAACCCAATTGAGGCTGCAGGGTTCTAGTTAACAATCAAATCGAGAACAAATTAATAATCAATAACATAGCTAAATGCCTCAAAAGAATTAATATAAACTAAAGTAGCATTTGTCATTCAAACTGGAAATATGCACATACTGGTGAGGTTTCTGATGCTATTTTGAGACCATTGGAGAGAGTTGTGATCTTGGTCTTGCTTGGTTCAACATGATCCGGTAGTGGATCGGGGAGGGAAACACCTGCGAGTGGTGTGTCCAAAGGAGGAAGAGAACTAGAACGCTCACCGGTAAGCCAGCTAAACAAACCACCCGAAGAAGCCTTTGAAGCTACTGCAGCAGATGTTGCAAACCTAGTGGCTCCCAAGTTGCCTCCATGGCCCTGATCACATTGTTTCATCACAGAACATGACACAAACATCAAGATTCACCACAAATGAATATACCACAAAATCATTGTCCCGATACATCTGACACAAAAATCAATTGACCACAAAATTAACATTCAATAATGAATATTTCATTCCACCAATCACACCATCTTTTAGGAAAAGTAATTTTATCATGAAAAACAATCTAGGAATTATTACAAACAGTTAAGTTTATGTGGGATTTAGTTTCAAATTATGAATCATAAATGAAACAAAATATTAACCCCATCAGTATTATTTCCACACAAAACCAATAAATATATTAAAAAAACACCTACAGATAAAAATTGAATTTTTTAATCTGGGTATGTTCAAAAATATTGACCCCATTAGTATATGTCCCCATAAAACCAATAATGAAAACATCGTCTAAGGATAAAAAAATCATTTCTTTTTTCATCTGGGTAGGTTCAAAAAAATTGGGAAAAATATATATTAACCCTATCAGCATATTTCCCTATAAAACAAATGGAAAAAAAGTACCGATCAAAATAGATTTTTTTTTTTATCTTGGTAGATTCAGAAAAAAATGAAAAAAAACTATTCCTCATCTTAAAAACTTCAATTATTGAGTTTACAACAAAAAAAGAAAAGACGGTTGTTAATGGGAATGACCTTGAGATGGTTTAAAATCCTGCGAGATGAAGAGGTTGATCTGTACATTATGAAGAGAATGAATGAAACCCTAAATCAAATGAAAGTAATTGTTTTCTTTCTTCTGCGAATGAAGGAAATGAAGTCACACTTGTGAATTGAATTTTGAAGTAGTCAATAACATCTCAAATGGGCTGGGCAGATAGAGAATCTATTGGGCCTATCATTGTATAATTTCTAAATTGAATATCCTAATCTAGATTCACAATAAACTGAACCAATTTGGTGAGTTGGAAATTGAACTCGTTAGATAAACAAACTAAACTTGAGATAGATATAATTCGATTTTTAATGTTTATTCATATTATATATAAAAGGAAGTTATATTTATATATATAAACTTTTGTTCTATTTTTTAAAATTAATTATTTAAGTTGTCCAAATGAACTAATTTGAACTGAATCGAACAATTCACAAACTATAATCAAGTCAAACTCGAGCTAAAAAAGTAACTCGTATTGAACTTGATTCGAGTTTGAAGCTGAACTAATCCTTATCGAGCTGAACTCTGGTTCAACTTCTTTCTTGAATTTCTCTTTATGTCTCATCCATTTTCAATCTTTTATTTATTTGCTAGGAAGTACAAAATATTGAATGTGAATTTTTAAAAGTTGTTCTAAGAAAAGTGGATGTATTTCATAAGTGTAAAAAAACATAACATCGCACTTGTTCTAGAAGTTAGATTTTTGTAACTTCTACCGAACACAACATACATCACAGTATTTATTAAATATCAAATTACTAGGACCAGTTTTGCAACATTGTGCACAAGATGTATGAATAAGCATGATTTCTTCACTCTAAATATCTATCAATTATTAGTATAAAGATTTATACATAATTATTGTATTATCTATTATTTATTTAGATTTCTTTTTTAAGAATCAATGATAATTAAATATAAATGGTGGATAATATATATAACTCATACACTACATAAATATTTTTCTCTTAATTCTTAGCATTACATTGCAAAGTATAAACACTTGTGCTGTGAGGGTTAATACTAAGCTCCCTTAGACCTACTTCTTTCATCACATTGATGCATCTTGGACTTGTTCGAAAGTTCCCTGCATGTAGAACATTGTATATTAAAGGCCCACCTTTGTTGTACCACAATTTTGTGTCACTTCATATATTAGGAGGTGTGATTGGCCAGCAAAATATTTAATAATTATAATTTTAACTTAAATAGTTTTTTTCAATCAATCAGAGTTAATGACACATTGAGTGGTACAAAAAGTGAGACAACAAATGAGGTCCAAAGAGGATAAAACAGACTATTAGTTTTGCTCTATAGCAATTTCATTATGCTGTTGTGTGGTATATTGTTGTGTATATAGGAAGTATTACATTGGATATGATTGTAGGAGTGAAATAGTTTACAAGTGGAAAAACCATAAAATTATTGTCTTAGAGTTTTTATTCAAGACATTGTACCTCATTTGTCATTTTCCACACTCTTCTCATGTTCATGTAACAATGGGACTCCTAGTGGTTAGAGACTCCTGGCTGTCTAACATATATATTTTGATAGGTCATAATCACTTTTTTCATGTTCCCAAAAATTGAATCTTTAACGTTTTAGTCCAGCCGGAGATCCCATACCAACACCTTGTTGATAAAATTTAAGAGCCTTTATGAAATGAAACAATTATAAGTGCCATCTAACTACCCATTTAACATAATCTTCCCTTATCAATGTACCCCCCTTAAGCAAATCCTTGTCCTCAAGGATTGAAAAACGGAAACTTCTTCTTCAAATCAGAGTAAAACTCCCAAGTTGCATCTTCCTTGAGTTGGTGCTTCCATTTAACCAATACCTTCGTGACTGCCTTTCCTCCCCTCTTTACTGTCATCCTATCCAGAATCTGTTCAGGTTCTCTGCCCACAATGATGGCCTCAGTTGAAACAGGAAGAATGTTTAATGTTACCAACGATCCACATGTTTTTTAAGCTGAGATACATGGAACACTGGGTGAATTTTTGAGTCTACTGGAAGATCCAAAACATAAGCCACCATGCCAACCTTGCTAAGAATGGCATAAGGTCCGAAAAACTTTGGTGCCAGTTTAGCATTACTCCTATTAACAACCGAAATCTGCCTATAAGGATGAAGCTCAACATAAACCAAATCACCCACCAAGAATTGTCGATCTGATCTATGCCTATCTGCAACCTGTTTCATCCGCTCTTGTGCTCTCCTTAAATGGAATTTTAAGAGCCTCAACATCTCATCTCTTCGATTCAGACTTCTATCCACCAGTTCTACCTTGGATTCACCTGGAAGATAAGGCAAGTATGCAGGGGGTGGTTGACCATAAACTATCTCATAAGGTGTGGCTTTAATGGCTGTATGAAAAGTGGTGTTATACCACCATTCGACTAATGATAACCATTTGCACCATTGTTGTGGATTATCAGAACACATACACCTCAAATATGTCTCTAAACATCGATTGACAACCTCAGATTGGCCATCAGTTTGAGGATGATAGGCAGAAGAGAGTTGTAGACGAACACCTTGTAAAACAAACAGATCTTGCCAAAATTTGCTTATGAAGATGGGGTCCCTGTCACTTGTTATAGAATCAGGGTATCTATGAAGCTTGAACACATTATCTAGGAAGGCTTGGGCAACATTGACAGCAGCGTAAGGATGAGACAATGCCATGAAGTGACAAGCCTTGCTGAGTCTGTCTACCACCACAAAAATAACTTGTTTGCCATAAGATAGGGGCAAGCCTTCAATGAAGTCCATAGTAATATGTTGCCATACATGATCTGGAATAGACAATGGTTGGAGCAATCCTGGTGAGGCAGTGGTGTCATATTTGCACCTCTGGCAAGTTGGACAATTGAGAATAAATTTCCTCACATCCTTGGTCAAGCCCTTCCAATAAACCACAGATTTGATTCTCTGGATTGTTGCATTTCTGCCAGAGTGGCCACTTGTTGTAGTGTTATGCAACCATTGCAAAATATCATCCCTAAGCTGTTGATCATTGCCTATAACCAACTTTCCTTCCTTCTAAGCTCATCATGAATCAATTTGTAATGCTTATGGTCACCTGAATCAGTCTGGAGCTGCCCCATTAGTCGAGATAATCCTTCATCAGTATGTCAGGATTGTTTGATTCTATCTAACAGTGTAGAATCAATTTGATGAACTAATAAAGCATTGCAAGTCTCCATGCGAGAGAGAGCATCAACTGCTATATTCTCCTTTCCTTGCTTATATTCAATAGCAAAATCAAACTCCATCAACTTTACCAACCATTTTTGTTGAAAAGCAGTTGTCAATCTCTGATCTAGCATATACTTCAAACTGCGATGATCAGTCTTGATAACAAAGTGTCTATTCAGCAAGTAATGTCTCCATTTCTGGACAGCAAATACTACAGCCATTAACTCCTTCTCATAAGTAGAGAATGATTGTTGTTGAATACTCAAGGCTCTACTAACATATGCAATAGGATGATGGTCTTGCATTAACACTGCTCCCAAACCAGTTCCTGAAGCATCAACCTCAACTACAAATGGCCTTGAAAAATCAGGCAAGGCAAGCACTGGAGTAGTGATCAACAAGTGTTTAAGCTGCTGAAAGGCAGACCTTGCTTCTGCAGTCCAAGAGAAATTGTCCTTCTTGAGCATCTCAGTGAGTGGTTTGGCTACTCCACCATACCCTTTCACAAATCTCCTGTAGTAGCCTGCAAGCCCCAAAAATCCTCTCAATTGTTTCAAGGTACTAGGCAGTGGCCATTCCTTCACAACAGTAATTTTAGCAGGGTCAGTTGAGGCACCTTCTTTAGACAAGAAGTGCCCCAAATACTCCACCTTATCAACCCCAAAGTAACACTTGGAAAATTTAGCAAACAAGCAGTTTTCTTCCATTAGCAATAAAACTCTGGAGAGGTGATCTACATGCTCAACCAATGTCTTGCTATATATCAAAATATCATCAAAAAAGACAAGAAGAAATTTTCTTAGGAACTTACAAAACACTGCATTCATAAGGCCCTGAAATGTAGCAGGGGCATTTGTCAACCCAAAAGGCATTACCAAATATTCATAATGTCTCCTATGAGTCTTGAATGTTGTTTTGTGAATGTCCCCTGAATCCATCCTTACTTGATGGTAGCCAGCCCTGAGATCCAATTTAGAGAAAATTGTAGATCCATGTAACTCATCCACGAGGTCCTCTATTAGAGGTATAGGAAACCTGTCTTTCACTATGCCTTTATTCAATTCGCGATAGTCCACACATAACCTCCAAGAGCCATCTTTTTTTCCCACCAACACCACTGGACTAGCATAAGGACTACAACTATTCTGAATTATGCCAGATGATAACATGTCCTGCACCAATTTATCAATAATGTCTTTTTGGTGTTTAGCACAACGATAGGGCCTCTTATTTACTGGATTACTACCCTGGATTAATGGAATCTGGTGATTGTGACCAACTCTCAAAGGAGGTAATTGAGTAGGTTCCTCAAAGATTTTGGCAAACCTATGTATGACATGTGCAATTTCCTCCAACAGTGGAGGTTGTGCTGCATGAGTGGTGAGGGATTGAAACACCCCTCCTTCAATGTTGCAAACCTGTAACATGGACAAATGGACTCCTTCAGACCAGATTCTCTCCAATTGTTGGTTCTTAATGGTTTTTATCCCACCATTAGAAGATCCTCGCAGAATATGCCTCCGTCCCTGAACCTTGAAATCCATGGTTAATTTGTCGAAATTCCAAGTAATGTCCCCAAGAGTTACAAGCCACTCTACCCCAAGACTACATCACAGCAACCCAAGGGAATTAGCATCATATCAGAGGTGAAGGTGGTATGCTGAATAGTCCAAGAAAAGTCCCTCACAATTGCAGAAATCTTCAATTTATTACCATCAGCCACTGTGACCATGAGAGGATCCAATTCCTCAATCTTGCAGCCAATGATCTTTGCTCTTTGTATGTCCAAGAAGTTATGTGTGCTTCCACTATCTATGAGAATGTGCAATGGCTTTTTATGATAGTGACTTGTAACCCGCATTGTTCTGAAACTAACCATTCCACTAAGAGCATTGACAGAAATCTGTGGTTGCCCATAATCTTTGGTCTCTGGTTGGAGGTCCTTGATGACTTCTTCATCTTCACTCTGGTCTTCCACCTCCATAACATGTAACTGAAGCTTCTTGTGAGACAAACTGTGTTCTGGAGTAAATGGGGTGTCACAGAAGTAACATAGCCCTTTGGCCCTTCTTTCATTCATATATGCAGGTGTCAAGCTTTTCCTTTGTGGTAACTTAGCCTTAGCTGATTCCAACAACGATTCACTGGCAGAAATAGGCTTAGCAGAATTGATAGGTTTTGGCAGAAGAGGAGGTTTACTTGCATTGGCAGAGCAGGGTGTGAAAGGATTGTGAGAATTAGAAGATTCATACAACTTAGCCAAGACAAAAGCTTTTCTTACCGACTGTGGCTGAAACATTCTAACCATCATCTGGATATCTTGTTTCAGACCCCCCAAAAAGCAACTCAGTGTATATTCTTCAGACAATTCCAATCTTGTGATAATGGCATCGAATTCTTCATGATAATCAACAACCTGACCTTTTTGCCTCAAGTTCATCAACTCCACCATGGGGTCATCACAAACCTCCCCAAATCGTTCTATCAACATTTGAACATATTCCCCCCAAACTGGCTATGAACTTGTCCATAGTGACTTAACAAAGGCATGGTGCCATTGCAAAGCTCTCCCCTCGAAATGAACCATTGCTAGCTTAACCTTGAATTCTTCTGGTGTGCCATCAATTACAAAGTACGTTTCACACTGATAAATCCATTGTTTCATATTATCACCATTAAAACGGGGAAAATATATTCTTGATAAGCGAGTACCACAAGAATAATGGGAATTGGTTCTTCTTTCACCTGAATTAGTGGCTCTTGATCGTACAGAATCCTCTTGCCCCTCTGTATTGTTCTTAAGTAACTCCTCCATTGTAAGCTTTAGCGAATCACTCAAAGATTTCTGGATAGAACCTGCCAATTCAATCATCTTGGATTCAATCTTTGCCGACATGCGACTCTCCAAACGATCTTCCACTTCACGCAACGATGCTTGACTTCTAGTGGACTCTGCCATGGGAATGTGAATGTGCCAAGGATGAACCTAAACTGATACCAATTGTTAAGGTGGGAAATGAAGTTCTATGAATTAATGGAAATTCGAAGAAGAAGGTTGGAAAGAATCAGGGATTCCTGGGCAAGAAAAGGATTCCGAGAATTGTTTATTTAGAGATTGAAGAAAAGATTACAAGAAGTTTAGAAACTTTGGAAAAAAATTTTATTCATCAAAATGGATTACATTTTCTATTTATAGTTAACAGACTTAACTGTCAACCAACAGCTTTCTAAAAAAGGAAACAATTATAACTGCCATCTAACTACCCATTTAACATAATCTTCCCTTATCACAACACAACCATGCCGGTCCACATAATATCGCAATTGCAGTGTGGCGCCGAATCACAATAATGCAGTCATGTCGGACCACAACACAACCAAGCCGGACCGCATTTGGACCACATCAGATTCAAAAATATTTTTTTTATCACAAAATGATCCACATGCAATAGCTGCAATTATTACAATTGCACTGACCGCAATCGCAACTGCAATTGCGATTTAGAACATTATGTTGTATATGTATTTTAGTGAAAGTATTGTGTACCATATTTTGAAGGGGGATGAACAAGGTCATAGAGAGGCTTGAAAATATCAAAGACAACAATCTTAAGACCAGGAAGTTGTTTTTGAAGATTTGTTGCTGCTGAGTTAAGTTTCTTATTAAATCTTTGGGCATCATTTTTGATTCTTGAGACACAACCATTGTCATGGAAACCAAATAAAGTCCTTGTAGCGGGTAAGCATCCCAATGGTGGAAGTGATGCCACTCCAATTTTCCTACCTCCAAGTCCATACAAGTCCTGTGCCCAAACAAAAGTAGTACAACTTTTAGATAGTTTTATCCACCATGAAGCACGACACTTCATCGATACGTATTCATAGTATATTGATATTATTTTTTTGAAAAATAAATAATTTATAAACCAGATACTTTTTGGATATTCTCCCGTATTCTTAAAATGTTTTCTCAATACCTCATAGACACCCAAACTACCACAAGTAACATTTTAAGAGAGAGAAAGGCATACCAGAAACAATTAAGTATAAGAGAGAATGATAATATTCGATCTAGCAAGTAGACTTGTAACAAGATAAAAAGACAACATGTGTATTGTGTATAGAATAAATAGGAAATGCATATGTATATTGTTAATCATCATTTAAACAAGGTTGATATTGTCCTATTTGTCAGCACTAAGCAATGATTTCTTATGACAATATGAATTTCATTTTATATTTAGTAATGTCTAAGAAATATGTCCTTATTTTGAAAATTCATAACATAGTTGCTTATTTATTAAGTTTTATGAATGTTATATATATATTTTATATGAGTATCCTAAGCATGTTATATTCTATACTTTTTAGAAAATGCATATCAATGTATCATATATGTATCATATCCGATATTCATATTCATATCGTATCCGATATTCATATCCGTATCGTATTCTATATTCATATCCGTATGGGTGCTTCACCGAATAAAACCACGTATTCTAATATTGAACAATCAAGTGCAATAGTTAACAATGCATAATATCAATAATAGAAAACCAACGTTAATAAATCTTGTAAATGATCCCACTAGGTATGAAGAATACTCATTAGGAGTGATAACTTTATTGATCCAAAGATTGACATAATAATTTTGCAGAAAGTCACTGCTTCCAGCACTCAATAAGTACAATGCATCTTTCATAATTGAGACTGATTTTTTACTGCCAGCAACCTGGGCCAGCTTGATTTTGTATTCCTTGAAATAATCTAATTGCTGGGACAATGGAATTGCTTGCTGCCAAAATAATTTTTTTTTGTTAAAATCATATTATTTTAATCGGTCATAGTTTTAAATTGCGGTTATCTTTATTACATTGTGTTTAGTGCAATTGCGAAAAACAGCACGAAAATACATTTGATGGGGTAAAGTTAAAAACCTCTGAAACTACAATATTGCGATCAGAATTATTAGCTAAAGTTATTCATTCTAGACTTACATTCAAAATAGCAGTCTTTTCATCATAACCAGAAGCAGCAGAAGCAAAGTTGGCTCCAATAAGGAGATTCTTCCCTGATGCTTGTGGGCTAAGATATGCAGGGGCAAAACTCTTAAAACCCAATGTTTCAGCTGCAAAGGAAAAATTCAACAAGAATGAAACATTAATATATGAACCTATGTGGTGAAACCTTTGAGCAATCAAGCCCGTAGTCACAGAATTCGTTGTCACTCCTACGAACTGTGTACCAATTCAAGGTGTGTTCATGACTCGATTTACTGCAGTTGGTGACTTGGTTCACAGCCGTTAGAAAACCCAACTATGGATGCTTCACATATTCCAAACTCCAAAGGTCTTTCTTTAGGTTGATTTCATTTTAATTTAAATTGAATTTAAACCAATTACACCTAATAATAAAAATGTAGCCGATTAACATATAAACTTATTTATAAAACTTAATTTTAATGAATTTTTCTTATAATTAACCTCTAACTAAAAAATAAGTAAAATAACATATTAGAATGTTAACTAAAAAGTACTATGGAACCTACTAGTATACAGGCTAAATATACCCCTAGCCTACTCTATATTTAACACACTGTGTATCACGCACTTGTACTCTTATCGAAGTACCAAAAAGTACCACAAATCAGGTGAATATGATCAAGCATAACATCACCTCCAAAACAAACTCACCCGGGAGGGTTGCTTATTTACTCGGCACACCCTGACGCCCAATATTGGACATCTGGAACGTGAAATTTGTAGGATTGGACATTTGCGGGTGACCCAATATCGGGACACCTAATAGGAACATCTACCTTAACTATCTAATCTAAGTTCCAAGTTTGAAGCTTGTAATCTTACCAGTAATATCAGTAGCTAATTTTCCATTACAAAACCTTCCAGTAGGTTGGTGATTTGCAAAGTCCCTCCCTATGGGAGGGTAGTTAGCCTTAAAAATAGTGGTAAGATAATCATTATTCCCTACATCAACAACAGAGTCACCAAATGTTATGATAGCTGGAACAAGAGTATCTTGTGCATAGTTACTTCTCATGAAGACAAATACATAGATCAGAACAATAACAAGTGATTCTTTGCTATTGATTTTCATCTTTTTTCTCTGCCTCAATACTAAACAGTATTGTTCCTTTGGAGGCTTTTTGTTATGGTGATCAAAGCATATATGAGAAGTGAAAATGACCCTTATTGAAGATGGAGGATGAAAATTAGGCATAGACATTGAATGAGAAGGCATTGAGTTGTTACATCTGCATATATGTTCTGTACTTGTCTCTTTTTGTTACTATATTTCTCTAACACTTTGCATTATTTTGATAAGACTAATGATTTAAATTGTGGTTGTATCACGTTATATAGCTGCAATATTGCGGTTGCGGTGACCACACATTGGAATTGCAGTATGACACTAAATCACAATAATTTGTCGGTATCAAGCCACAACCTAAATGAGATAGCCGCAACTCAACCACATTGGATCTCATTTGGGTTGCATCGGACCGCATGAGACGCCATCGGACCACATGAGGCCGCATCAAATTGCATCGTGTTCAAAAATATTTTTTGAATCAATTTTTTTAATTATAAAATAATTTACACTGCAATGACTGCAATTCACATTGTAATGGCCGTATAGATCATAATCATAGTAACCATAACCGCAATCGCAATAACTATGATCACAATCACAATAATCATGAACACAATCGCAAACATAACCACAACTAAAAACACACAGTTAAGGCTATTCAACGGAATTTTGTCTTTTGATATTTCTCTTTGGTTAATCATTACTCTCATAGCCTCATTTACTAAATGGATCCAAGTAGTGGAGATTTTGTGTGGTGGGGGAAGGTGGATATATATATATATTGTCCTATGATATATATATTTGCATATGATGTAGTTATTTTGGTTGTTGCATGTAAAAATGGATTGTGAACTTCCTATTAACTCATTTTTCATCATTTAGTAATCATTATTGACTATGTAAAAATAATACTCAGATGATATGTTGACAAATAATTTTACAATTTCAATCCATCATTATTAATCTTTTAAATCTTTTATTCAATCACATCCAAAGAAGAAGACAAAAAGAGTCTTTTTATCTTCTTTTTTTCAATTCTGAATATGATAAGTACTATACTTTTTGTATAATATTTCTAATAGAGATCATGAAACTATGTTTTCAAACATGTTTCATCTAATAAAATTTTGATACACAATAAAAAAACTCACATATTATTTTAACTTTCTTTTTCATTATTCATTTTTTAATAAATATTAAAATTTTATTACATAGAATAGGATTGGGGATATGGTTTTGAGATGGGTGATCTTCATTTTAAAATTTTCTCTTCTAGTTGGGAAATATCCAACACTTTAATTTGATGTATTGAGTACACTATTTTCCAATTGATTGATCATATCTTAATTAGATGTGTATACTGTTGGATTTCATTTTGGCGTTAGGTTTCATTGGATATAAGATTGAGTTTAGGTTCAAAAATTAGCATCGAACAATGATTAGGATCTGGTAAGGAATACGTCTGATATGGCCCAACTCGGCTTATGCTTATCTCTAATTTATGTTTATATGCATGCATTTAATTGTGCAGAACAATAACATCTCTTTATCCAAAAAAATTCAAAGTAGATAATACATTTAGTTGCAATAATATATCTATTCATAAAATTTCATCTTTTAACAATGTATTTTAATTACTAGTGCTAGTAATTTAGAACATTCTTATGCAAATATGTATTATTACAGTACTATATTTTTTTGTATATATATTATTTCATATGTCAATTTATGCATTCATAAAAGTAAGTAATATTGATAATACTTTACCTATGAATGAGAAATATATCATATTTAATTGAATTTAAGTTAAATTTGGATTCAAAAATTAACTTAATCGACATTTAAGGTTATATAAGTTTTCAGGTCTAAGTTTAGGTTCAACAAATAACTATTAACGTTTAAAATCAAGGAAAGTACAAGTCTTACTCGACTTATATCAAATAAGTGATTTCTAGCATTAAATTCAATCCTTGAACTAATGAAGTTGGTGCCAGTTGCGATCAAAATTTACTAGGTTGCCTTCACAAAATAGATAACGAGGGAACATTGTTCAGTTCTCTTCACAAGACAATTGGGTTTGGAGATTCCAAATTAAGTTTTGAATTTTTTACATCATATTTGGTATCACTAAAAGTTTGTTCAGTATAACTATTTTTCTCTCTCTCTAAACATGTGGTTTTTCCATTTATTAAACAAATAATCTTTATACAATACTCTTATCATATTATAACTTTTATTTCATACTCTGATGGAGTTAAATAATACAATAAAGTGTAATGTACATGCATTAGATTTACCTCTCTTTAGAAAAGATTAATGTACACCACCTTTTCTATAGATATATAAATTGGTAATTTGTGTAGTTTTTTTACTTATTTTATTTAATCCTTAATCTAATAGTATTTCTAGTCTTATTTTTATCTCATTTGCCTTCTACTCAAAGTTGTGATCCAACATCTTCATTTGCATTCTTGGTAGTGAAAGCTTTTTTTTTATGAGAGAAAATACATTTTTTTATTAAATCATTTCAATTTCTCTTTTAATTAAGACCGACATAGATCATTTCATACTTCTATCTCACCATTAAATTTTAACTTCAATATTTTTTTTCAACTAATCATATGAAATGAGACACTTTATAGGATAATATATGCTTTCGCTTAACACACTCATATTTCATTTCTCACCACTTTACAAGTTAA
Organism: Lupinus angustifolius; assembly: GCF_001865875.1. Taxonomy (NCBI): domain Eukaryota; kingdom Viridiplantae; phylum Streptophyta; class Magnoliopsida; order Fabales; family Fabaceae; genus Lupinus; species Lupinus angustifolius. Next base: position 52,691 of record NW_017718315.1, read on the forward strand.
ACACTTATCCTCTTAAATGCTAAAGATAGAAATTTTTAAGACCTTTTATACTCACAACAATCAATGGAACCTTAATCTTATTAAGTGGGGTCAACTATATGCATCAAAAGATATCATAACAATTTATTATAAATTTTGTTCATCAACAGAGCATGCATTGATCACTAAATCATTTCTAATTGTTTTACCTATGAGTATTTTGGCCCCCTTATGCCTCTAGAAATAGGACTAAGTTTCATTCAATTTACTCTCCTTATTGAGGTTTCTAACTGTCTCCTCCACATATAACAAAACTACGTAAGTATAATTCTACCATTTTTTCTAAAATATGAAGCACCATAACTTTCTCCTTATTGTGTTCGTTTCTAATCATATATTATCTAGTGTGTCTACTCATTCAACACAAAATTTTCATTTATGCTACATTGAATTTATTCTCATTTTAACATTTTACAGCTTAACATTCAATCTTATGCTGCACAACAAGTCTTATAGTTATATGATAATATTTTTTTCTTAGACTTGAATATCATCTTTCTATCATATATGACACCTCAACAATTTATCAACACTACTAGAATCTCATTGTTCACATGTCCCTCAATTTCATCGTTCATCTCTTGCTAAGCTTACACTTCTTATACTTTATCTTATGTATAACTCATGTGTTTCTAAAACTTATCTTCACATTTCTAACTTCTCATTTAATTCTTGATTCTTCAATTATCACAATATCATCACATAAAAGCATGCATTTTTAAACCAGTTCTTCCATATTCTCAATAAGCATATTCAAAACCACTAAAAGAAATAAAAGATCAAGTTAGAAAAAATAGGAATGCTCTTACTAGATATTTAAAATTAAATGTGGAGTAAGTAAGTTAATATTTTAAAGGATTATAATCCTATGGGTTGCACTTTTGAGTTTAAACTTTAAAGCTTTATAATCATTGATTTAGAAATTAATTGTTCTAATCATGATTATATGTTTCAATTATATGATATCAAAGTTCAACAATCAATTTTTATCCCACTAGATAGGGTCGACTACATTCACCGAACAACATTATAATACCTAGTCATAAATCATTTTTATTGACAAAACATTGAACTCTAAGTCATTCTTTATCATTTCTCCTATGATTTTTCTTAGTCTCTCTTTTCCTCTAGGAATAAGACTAGCTTTCATCTAATCCACTCTCCTAACGGGGGCTTCTACCGGTCTCCTCCATACATGTCCAAACCACCTAATATATGAATCTACTATCTTTTCTACACTAGGAACTACTCCACCATATTGATATACAGTTCAATAAACAGAAAATGCCCTGAGATCAATTTCCTTTGCACTATCATTTAATCTTGTCTAGAATGGAAAATAGTAAATTTATCATGAACTTAAGATGAGCCTGACTGATATATAATATCTACATTCATGAAGACCAGTACAGATCCAAACATTATAGACCAAAGAATGACACCAAAAAATTCACCATGTTTCAGAATGGACAACCTTGTAATGAATAATCAACATTTCATGGATCTGAAAACATTGGTAGGATTTGCAGTTTGTGTTTCTTGTATCAAAACTTCATTCTTTTTGAAGGTCCTTGATCAATTATGGGATCAGAAGTAGGAGCTTGTGTCCCTGTACCTTCCTTAGTGTCAGTACCTTCTTCAGTTTCTGATGTTGGAGGTGGAACATACCCTTCTGGAAATGGTGGAGGAGGTGGAGCTGGTGGTAGCTGCATCAGAAAATTAATGCTCACTTCTTACAAATGATAAAGGGTGAGAGAAAACTTAACAGTTGAGTGACAAATGTGCTGAAATTGTAATAAATCTTGACTATAATATCTATGTACTGACATGTAAAGATTTATTAATAGTCAGTGTATCATCCATCATTCATTTGTATTACTTTTATTTAAGAATCAATGATGATTGAAAATGAATGGCGAATGATGCAGTGACAGTGTAAAATATTCTAACACTGTCGGTGTATATATTTTTCTCCTAAAGTTTTAGTTTGAAACTAAGTTGACATTTATCAATCAAGTGACATTATTTGTTTAATATCAATTAGAAAGAAAAATAGGACTTTAGGAGAAGCTAAATTTTTGTTCCAATCCTTGAATAACAATGACTTGGTTGGATGTATTTTATTTTAAGGGAGGGGATCCACTTACTCTAGAAGTAAGTTAAAAAAATCTACTCAACATCTTTACTTCTATGAAAATCTAATGGTTCACGTGATTTGAATTTGTCAGTAGATCTGAACCATTAGATTTTCATAGAATAGATGACTAAGATGTGAAATAGGTTTTTTTTAACTTACACATGCAGTAAATGAATCTTACCTCTTATTTTTTTTAAATAATTGTAGTTAAACATGATCAAACATTTAATAAAGACACTTTGATTCCTATGATATAGAATCAGTATGATATAACATCAAGATGTCATTTCTATTACTCCTTTTTGCTGGTAAAGTAACTACAAAAAACAAAAGAATGAAAGTGAGGATTCTTGTACAGCATTTTTATGTCATGAACAACACAGTTTTATGTCATGAATCAAGTAGTTTTGTGAAGATGTATCTGTCAAAACAAAACATCTGCTTCAGCAAAGATGAAAACTGATTTCATGCAAACAGGTTTTAATTCAATCTTTCCTTTATCCCTTCTTTTTGTAAACAAATGTTAAAAATATCTAATAGTGTGTGCTATATAATTGTTTGACAAGGAAACATAAAAGTTATATTCTTTTCAACTTACCTTGCGTTGCAGGGATGCAAGGATCATATCGATTCGCTTAACTTCCTTCAGGTCAATTGTCTCCTTACTGACCTTTGATTCCAGCACTTCACTCTCATTTTCAGCATCAACTGACCCAGCAAGAGGAATTACAATTAGGTTAACGTTCACAAAAGTAAGTAATACACCACTTTTACGGTCGGATACTTCAACAAGAAAATGGCTTAGATGCAGGCAGAACACAGAATGTAAGGGGTATAAAACTGGTATGAAAAATTAGATGGCAATGTAACCGTAGCAGCAGGCACACACAACACGGCCTAAATGATACATCTTGAACCGGATATCAAGATTGATCATAATCCAAAATAAAAAATTTAATAGCCTATCTGGTTATGACCTAAGGTTATCCTCTCTAAAAGTACAAAGAGAAGGAGGCTACAAAGACAGCATAATGGCTTACCATAAACAGACTCGACTAATTGGAAAAAGCTCATTTAAAGTGAGTTTATCTCTAAAGGTAGTTAGTAAGAGTAATCCACTCTTAGATTATTCAGTAGATTGAAATCTCAATGCATTTATCAAATCAAGGACACGCTTGCTCACATTAGAGACAAACTCACTTATGAGGATCCCTGTCCCAACCACTTACTATAGCCATATTGCTTAACAGCTTAAGTAACAATGCAATTTTTAAATCCTGTTGTGAGTAACAATTTCTTGTCTTTCCAAAACATAAAATGGTGGTTCAGTGCACGACATCCCACTTATTGGGGTATGGAGAGGGTAGATGTACACAGTCTTACCCTTGCAAGTGGAGAGGCTATTTCTGGGATTTGAAAACATGACGTCATGGTCACTAAGCAACAATCTTACCGTTGGGCACGCAGTAAAAAACTCACAACAAAATCTATGCTTACCATATCCTATCTTCTCCAATTTCGAGGCAGCAATAGTAAAAGCCTTTTGTATATGATGGAGTGTCCTTCCCTGCAAGATCAATTGCACAACTAGTATTGGACAAAAGCCTTCAATAAAAAAACATCAAATAAAAGAAAAGATGCTGAACTGCACAACATTCATGAAAGCCTTTAAGTAGAACTGTAGAAGCACTAGCATAATTTTTTTTGCAGGAAAGCTTCGGAAACTCAGAATGGCCTGCCTCAATAATTAAACATATAGAACCTAATACCACCTCTTTACAAGGAAGACAAGTTATTGCATGAACTTACTATTCGAGCAGCAAAAACATTGCATAGTTGTGGTGCCTGGTATATTGAACCATCCAAGATGTAATATGCCAGCATCGGCGTAACTTTCTCAGGGCTGTCTCTCTTTTGCTTACGAATAACGAAAAGGTGGGGCTCCAATACTTCACTGAGTATATACTCTATCCCTGTCATTTTCCTGCAGAGTATAATGATAGTCATCCATAACAGTGGCTTGCCCCAACAGGTTTAAGTCAACAACATGAACCATACAAATAGTCAAATCAGTTAGCAAAATTAACAACACATACAATATTCAATCCCACTAAGTACTAACCATATCAGAAACATATTTTATATATCAGTTGCACAACCCAAACCATCTCATGCAATTCATCGATATTCAGCTGAAATGGCCCATTTTATCCTAATAGACTTCATATAATAAAAAAAATTACAATTTTGTTACAACTTAATTCCCGTAATAAGATAAAGATATAACTTCTGAATAAAGAAAAGAAAATAGATGGAAAGAAGTGGAATGTAAATGAATAATACTAGGTTCCATTATTTGGATTTGTTTAAAATACTATGGAATAGAATCTATTTCATTCCATTCCACCCAATACCTCTAACTTTTCTTTCTCCAAATTCTGGAGGAATGAGATGGAACAAAAATGTCAACCACCCCATTCCATGGTATGACAACTTTGTTCCATTCTATCTAACTTCATTTTATTCCATCACAATCCGTTTCACCCATCAATAAAAATCCAAACAAAACCTTGAGGTTTACTTCACAACTGGTGTAAGTGTATTGACAAGACAATCCTCAACACGTAAGCGTAATGACAACACAATCCTCAACGCGTAAGTGCAATGACAACATAATCCTCGATGTGTAAGCATAATGACTAATGACAATCCTCAACATGTAAGCGTAATGACAACACAATCCTCAACGCCTAAGCGTAATGAGAACACAATCCTCAACGCGTAAGCGTAATGACAACACAATCCTCGCCATGTAATGAGAACATGATCCTCAACAAGTAAGTGTAATAAGTAACGACGCCATAAACATCATAATCTCTAAAACAAAATAGTATACGTTTGAGTATAATTAAGTCAAACTTCAAGGATTTCATTATAATTTACCCCCAAAAAATGTAAAGCTTCAAACTTTTCTCCTACCCACATTTCCAAAACAGCAACCAAACTCAAAACCCTAACTTTCCAAACCACCCAATTCCCAAAAACCCTAATTAAGCAAACAAAAAACACAAATCATATAAAAAAATAAAAGAAAAAGGGAATTGAGAAGGTTTATTAGTATCTTACGTGAGATTAGAGATATCGAGAGGGTGAACAGAACGAACTCGAAGCTGTTCATTGTTACAAGTCCAATCGTAGAAAGGTGACATAGCGAAATAATCAAAGACCAAGTTCCGATCCAAAGGGTAAGTGTTAAGCCATAGCTGATCTCTGAAGCATATTCCGGTCATGTCTGTCCCCGGAGGTTGCGGTGGCGGCGGTGGTCCTCCTCCTTCAAACATTGGATTTCCCGGTGGTCCCATTGGTGGCGGTGTGGCCATGTTAGAGTTCAGTCTGAGGATTTAGATATGCTGAGAGGTTATGGACAAATTTAATCTAAGAGGAAAAGATGTACACTGTAATACCCTTATCATTCAATTCATTTGTATTTTTTTATTTCAAATAAAAAATTTGATTAAAAATGAAGTATATATGATGTTATGATACTGTAGGAATGGCAACTAGGTGGGTTAGGGTCACTTTAGCACATACCCAAATCCGAATCCAAAACTCAACGAGTTAAAAAATAAAGTATCATCCCGAGAATGATAAAGTATTAAGGAAAATATGATATTATTTTAAATTGAATTACCTTACTTCGAATTAGAGTCTTTGCTATACCAAATTCGAACCCGAAATTTAAACTCGGGTAAAACCTGAATTTGAACATAAAACCAATCACGTCGGGTTTTCCCTGTTAAATTCGGTTCGGTTCGGACGAGTACGTTAAATTTTTATTGCCTCTTTTATGTAATAGTATAAAAACTCATAAGTTTATGGGAGATAGATATATGCATAAATTTGATAAATTATCAGTGATTAGTATTGACTTAAAAATGAGTAAATTAATCAGTGATTAGTATCACTAAATCATCTAAATGTTTAATCATAATTAGTATTGACTTAAAGATGAGTAATATAGTAAGTGTGCCTAATTTTTTATATATATTACACTCATAATTTATATTTAAGAATCTAATTTTACATATAATACAAAAGATATTTCTTATACGCAATTTTTTGTTATCCCAGTATGCAAATTTAAAATATTTGCACGTCGGAAAGCCACTAATGTGACAATAATAAATTAAATCATTATTAATACATTGTTAACAAAATTGGTTATTATATTATCCTCAATTCAAATCAAATATGAAGGGAACATATAAATAGATTGATTATGTTGTTATTACCTTAAAGTCAAATCTAAAGGTAATACGTAAATAGATTGATATTATCATAAAATTAAATCTAAAGTTGATATGTAAATATAATTATTTAGATTTGTTTTGTAAATATAATTATAAGATATTTTTAAAAAAAATATGTATATAAACAATACATCATTGAGAAATAAATATAGGAATTCATTTCTTTAGGCCACAATTAATAACGTAATAATAACACAATAACAACTATCACAATACTCTCAAACATTATTACACAAGCGATTTAACTTGCAAATTCTAAATGTTGATTTATTCGATTAGCTTTAATTTCTCAGCTCGTGACCTATGGTTGTGGTATTATATCTCTTGAGGTGTGATTGTAGACTATTATAGGTGATACTATTAAAAACTAAGAGTAAAAAAAGATTAAGAAAACAATAAAAAAAATCATGGAGACATTATGAAAATTTACGTACTCAATGTATAGTCTACATGGAGATTTTGGCATCTTAATTTCAAATGAAATTTTTGAACCCTTCTAAAATCAATAAAATAATTTCTTATAATTCTATTATTAACTTTCTAAAATCTTAATATTTTACATAAGATACAAGGTGCATGCTAATTTGGGAACTAGTACTTAATTCTCATGGATGCGAACTAATTCCCGGCGGTTAGAACAAAAAATATTGTAACTCACTAATGGTTGTGCATTTTTTAAAAGTGTTTTAGCCAAAATACAACTTCTATGAAGAAGTTGGGACACCTTATCCCTAGAAGCCGGGCAAGCAAATCATGACTTTAGAAGTCGGTTTTGCATTTTACGACTTCTGTTAAGTATACATTAATGTAGTAGAATTAAAAGGTATTTGTTTGGGAAAAGAAAAGGGTAGCAGGAACAATAACTGAACTAGAAATCCTTTTCTCTCAAATGTACTTCTTTTTTCTCCCCTTTTTCATGGTCCATTATGTGCAATAATTCCAAGTCCTCGAATAAGAAATAAACTGAATTGCATTATTGATGAAAATGGATAAATACAAGTGTTACTTACGAGAAGAGAAATGAGAATTGGGAACTACAGATGATGAATGTAAAGTAAGTGTGAATCTTCTTAACGCGTGTGCCTCTTCTCTCTTTTCTTTTTACTTTCAGTTAAAAAACAAAGAGAAAAAAATGTACACACTACATCATCAACAATTCATATATGATTCATTAGCTCTTCAAAAAATAATACAAATGAATGATAAATAATATACTGATAATGTGTAAATATTTATACTGATAATACCTAGATATTACACTACAAAACAAATATTATAGGGTTAATTTCATCTCTAGTGTCAATATTATTACTTAACTTTATCTTTGAGTTTTTATATTATTCCAGTTTGGTTTTTAACACACAAAATTAAAAGACAAATTGATTGATGAAACTTCTCAAATTTTGAATATCTAATTTAGTTTGTATATATTAAGCAAGAAGGTAAACATGATTTTTCCAAGACACCAGAAACCACCGCTTATAGCATAAAGGAAAACAAATAATAACAAAAACAACAATAACAAAATTAACAGTTGGGAAGTCATTGATTCCTATACCGACTTCAGAAGTCGTACTGCGGAATCACGACTTCTAAACTATAATCATATTCTTCACAAAAGTCGTACTTCCAAATCACAATTTCTGCACAATATTATTAGCCAATCACAAATTTAACGGATGAGATTAAGGACCACTCAATCTCATGGCTCAAAAAACAGTTCGCATTGATGCGAACTAACTTGCAGTTCACAAGTTAGTCACCACTAAGATACAAATGTTATCTAGATAGGTGTCGCGCCCCAATTTTCGGTTGCACGACTTGTTTAGAGTCGCTACTATATTTTATAGTTAAAAATGTAGAAAAATATTTTAAGCCCAATTACCCTGGGCTTTTGGATTTTTTATATCCAGGTTCGGGAGTCGGTTACAAGGTAGGGTAGGGAAGGTATTAGCACCCTACCCGTCCGCGTTAAGCGGTACCATTCATTAAAAAATATGACTTTATTAATATTATTAATATTATTATTATTATTAAATTTTCGGATTAATTAATCAATTATTAAGAAGGAAAAATAATTATTTTTATTATTGAGCCTGACAATATTAACTTTGGTCCTACGTACCCCTATTAAGGAAATGTACCCCTATTAAGCTTAAGAATGCTTACGTAGTTCTTTAAGTAGAAAATGGTTTGTTAATTGAGTGTATTTTACTTAAAGGAAATGCACTTCTAGTAAAAAAAGTATATTTTTTAAGTGTTGTTTATTATTGAAAAATAGTTTTTATTTGGTTATTTTAGAAAATGGAACAAATTAATTTTTGAGATTTAATCGATTGAAAAGAAGCGGCGTAGCGCGACCTTTCGAAGATGATATGAGAAGAAAGAGACCTTCAGGGCGACCTTCTCTCCATCTTTGATTAAATCTCAACATTAATTTATTTTTTGAAAGGTGCTTTATAGGTATTTTATATAAAAATGTTAAAATTTCAAAGGTATAGTTTAAAACCTTAATATATATATATATAATAAATTTTTTATAGATTATTTACATGACTAGGATACTACTTAATTTAATTGAAAAATACATTAAAGTGATTTATTTTACATTTTAAATGTTTATTAAATTATTTTTAGGAGATTATTATTCATTATTAACAATTGCTGGATAATTACAAAATAAAAAAAAAGTGATAATAAAATTGTAAAATTGATAAAAACAGAATATTAATTACTCATAAAATAATGATATACTAGTTATTTTATGCTAACTCATTATCCTTAAAGTTATAGTATTTAATGTTTTTTACATTGCTAAAATAAGGATATTAATCAATGAATTATTAGTTCATAAAAAACATTTTTATATTTTAATAATAATCATAAACAAATATCATGTAAAATAATTAAATGATAAGAAAAAACTAAAACTATACCTGCTTGCAAAGAAGGAGTGCCTTTTATTTAACACTAGAAGGGATTTGATCTTGTGCAGAGATTTGATCCTGTGCAATGGTTGGAAAGGAGCCTGACACATGTCAGATGCAGATTGGAGGGGATTGGGGGTTTACCACGCCTGGCCACGTGGCGCGTGTGGGTTGGTTGTCCCGGGGGTTGCACAGAAGCTTGCGGTAAGCCTGTCCGCAGTGGATCCCGTGTTCTACACGGGAGATGATCCTGTGTGGCGCGGTGCAGTGAGACTGCGGTGTGTTTTTGCTTTATGATTGGACGTAGTTCTGGGTCAACGTGATGGAGGAAAATTACGCAGATCCAAGGGCAGTGATGGCGTGACACAGTGAGTGCACAACGTTGTGGTAGTAACGGCTGCACTGGATTATTTTCACCAACAGTGTTTTTTTTCCTCTCTCACAAGACTCTTTTTCTTGTAGTTTTTTTCCTAAAATCAATTTTTTGAAGGCCCAAAACCCCACACTAACTCACCTATTTATATAAAAATTGATTAACCCTAATCCCTGAAATTGTGATTAACTGAAACCTAGCTTTTTGGCCCAATAACACTACTTTTATGGGATTTAAACCACCAACTAAGTCAGATTTTGACTTAGTATTTATCCATTATTTTGAAAAATCTAATTAAAACATAATTAAATTATATTTTAATTACTTTTATATTCTATAAATTCCAAAAAAATAAATTAATAATTATCTGAGTATGTTTTAATTTTGTAAAATTATATTTTCTAAAAAATAAAATATAAAAAAATTATTTTTTGTTTATTTGGTATTTAAAAGTGATTTTTAAGAACATCTCTCTTATTTCTATTTTAAAATTCGAATTTAATTACAAAAAATAACATAAAAATATTCTTGATTATTGTTTAATTATTTTATAATAAAATAATGATACAATATTATTTTTAATGAATAAAATAATGATACAATCTTATTTTTATCATTTTTTCTTTGAAAAATGATTGTGGGCTCTTCAGGGTCCATTTAAATTTAATTCTTTTTAATTACTTTTTATTATTTTGAATTTTCGGTTAACCCAATCACTTAGATATAAGAACCTTATCGATATAAAATTAGCATTATCATTTGTTATATTTTCAGTTAATCCAAACACTTAAATTTAGGGACCTTATCAACCTAAATTTAAAATTATTACTCACTATATTTCCCTCATACATGATTGTAATTATTATTTATTAACCGAAATAAAAAAATATTTTTATTATTTTCAATTTAAACATTATGGGCTTTTTTCTGGGTTGGACAAAATTTGAGTGTTCACAACTGCCCCTCTTTACTTGTTGCTTACCTGATAGCGAACAAATCAAGATTTGAATGATATCATGGTAAGTAACCGGTAAAGAAATGAACGCTATTTTTGTTAATGCTCGGAAAAATGCCATTGTGAAGATCTCGAATTTTGATGAAACATATCAATGCCTTGCTGATGAGCCAGGGATTTGTTGAGGCAGTTCCCGCGTTTGCCGTCATGGACCAGGGATTTGCTGAGGCACCCGTGTTGCCGAACGATTCAGGGATTTGTTGAGGCACCCGTGTTGCCGAACGATTTAAGGATTTGTTGAGGCACCCGTGTTGCCAAAGAATATGGGGATTTGCTGAGGCACCCGTGTTGCCAAACGATTTAGGGATTTGTTGGGGCACCCGTGTTGCCAAACGATCTAGGGATTTGTTGGGGCACCCGTGTTGCCGAACGATCTAGGGATTTGTTGAGGCACCCGTGTTGCCAAACGATCTAGGGATTTGTTGAGACACCCGTGTTGCCAAACGATTTAGGGAATGCACAATTTGAATGCATGAATGTAATATTTATGTAAAATGGTTATATGCGATGGTTGGTTTGTGAAGCATGAGGTTTATGTCGGAGTTTATTTATAGATATGATTGTGCTTTGAATGATATGATTATGCATGCTTGTTTATGATTATTGGAAAGCCATATAATGCTTCTACAACACCCCTAAACATTATATCCGCTGACATTTGGTAAGAAATCGGGATCCTGCTTTTGTCGAGGTTCATGTTTGTGTCCCCTTTTCACGCTTTTTAAGCACCATGCATCAGGATGGACTGAAAATGTAACACCGCGAATTTTACGATTTTGAATTATAAGATTTTATTAATATTTTTATTAATTATATATTCGAAAATGAATTTCTGGGAATTTTCAGTAAAGAATTAGACAAAACTCTAGTTGAGTTTTAGTCTTGTAATTGTATTTCCTATTTTGTGGTAAAGTTTGGTAATTTTCGGAGACAGTCGGTTCTGAACCACTGTCAAAGCCAAAATCCACCCGGTACGGCTCAAAAAGTGGTTTTTGAGTTCCGTAACTCGGAATCGAATTCCGATCGCACTGTTGGCTTCGTAATTTCATTTCGAGTCAATATAGACCCTGAATACACCCATACTTGTTTTCTAAATATTTTTCACTCGGAATGCCGAAATCCGAAATTCTAATCGGATATTACGATCGGGCAATTTATAATATCCGATCGAGTATTAGCCGATAATAATCGAGCATGTTTATCGCACGTGTCCATGAAATGGTCGTTTCGTATTGGGATGCGAGATTTGCCTTTCCATAAAGCAAACCTCACATCACTCAATCTCACCATTAGCCACCCTAGGAGAGCCACCCTAGGAGATCTTCATGATTGCCTAGGAGAGAAATCAGATTTCCCTCTCCCCTAAAGCACTCTTCACTCCACACTTCTCTCACATTCTCTCATTTCAAAAGTTTCTAAGAGAAGGTAAATCCTCTCTACATCTTTTTCTCTCATTTTTCTCTTTGTTTCTTCCATCTTCAATCCTTGATCTCTCAACATTC
>NW_017718316.1:0-45921 GCF_001865875.1 Lupinus angustifolius
CACTGTATATTTGATTTAAGGAAAATGTGTATTTCTTGATCTTACAAATGCTGTTCCAAAACCCTAAAAGCATTCAAGAATCCAAGAGTGTTTTCAATCTAAATCTTGATTATTCAAGAATGTTTGATCTCAATAAACCAAATTTTTAATTGGCTTTAAAAACCCAAGAGTTTTGTTTGGGATACGAAAACTGCATAACGCTTGCAAGATGAATTATTGCTGGCTATATTTTAAAATCTGAATGAGACCTTAATTTGTGCTATATATGAAATTGCAATATGAATTATGAATTCTTTATTCATATTGTAATATCATGATGCTGGAAAAATAAAATTGCGCCTTTGGGTTCTTAAATTCAATTGCGATTTGAATTTTTTATTCATATTGTAAATTGGGATGGTATGCTTCAGCCATGATATCCCTAAATAGGTCATGATGATATTCAAAGTGTGAAAGCAGATAATTTGGATTTTTCGTGGATGTCCCTAATGCTTCGTTATTCGTTTATAATACGTAAGCATGTATAGTTGAAAAAGGTTTCTTTCTTTCTGTTTCCCACATTTGGCTGTATTATTGAGTATTGCCATTGGATTCTGAATTCAGATTCATCCTACTAAAAAGAATTCTGCCAATTTTGCAGGGGTATCAATTGTAAGATTAGTTTGTGTGACTTGCTCATCTTCAAATATGATCTAATCTTGATTCACATATTTGGTATTTAATTTTTTTGATTCAAGTGTTGGAAAGAACAGTTGCTAAAAATTGAATTTCAATAAATGTATTTTTAGTGATAAACACATCAAGTTTTCCTCTCCGAAGCTATTTACTTGTACTGTGAGGTGGAATTCCTGTATCTAATAGTGTCTTATAGTTGAGCCACTGTCTCCCAAGGCATGTCTGAAGTTCTATTTTTAACTAATTTTGTAGCTAATTTTTTCCTACTTATTTATTATCACCATGGTTGTTCAATCTACAATAATTTTGATATGGACTTATTGATATTGCAGTGACCAACTATATCAGTGCAACAGCACGGAGCATTTAGACATGTAATGATCAAGGAGGAAGACCACTCATTTCTATCATCAATGGTGTTGATTTCCGAGCTATTGGCAAACATAATACTCTTGGTGACAAGGCTTTTCTCTCTACTTAAACTGGCATACTTGATTGGGATCAGAACTGCATTAATTGTCACTTATACTTGGACTGAGTTGATCAGGGCTACAATTATCTTCCATTTAAACATAATATTGGGAACTATATCATGGACATTTGGGCTTATCTCCCTACCTGCAAAAGTTGTGAATACCTTTCAAAGGGATTGGTAGGTGGTAGGCTAGTTTCCATTCTATAGATTTACTTGTTTTAATTTGTGGCATATGCCCTTTCCATAATACAATTCATTTTCCCTAAATTATAAGATGATTGATTTGCATTACAGGTTTTTTTCTGCATAATACAGTTCATTTCCCCCTAAGTTGTATATAGCGATAATTGTAAGGGTTGGTTTGCGCCATAGCTAGAAACTGGATCATAACAGGTAGAACTTTGGTGCTGATGGAAGCCAGCTTAACCATATTCTGCTGCATTTATTTTCAGATTATGTTACAGGCATCAATGCATTTTACATTATGTCTTATTTTTCAGATGAATTCTGTTAACTCATCCCTAATGATAAGGAACCATGAATTTGTATTGGAAATGATGTATTTAATATATTGAGAAGTAGTGGACTCAGTTTCCCTATAAATGCTTTTCCCTTTTAACTCATCTCATCCTCAGCTATTTAACAAATCTCTTTTAGATTTATAATATTGCAGGTCTATCACACAGAAACAATAACATGATTAGATGAACTAGGATCTGCCTTTGTGTGCTAGTTGACCCTTATTACTTTGGTAAATAAAGTAACTTTTGCCCATCATGGGATCCAATTCATGTTGACTGCTATGGTTTTAGTAGTTAAGCATACAATCCCTTTAGTTTAATTGACAATTTGAAGTACATGTTTGACGGTAGCTATCACATACTCTGTACCATTAAACATTGCATCCAAAATATCGATGACAAGTTTATGCTGCAAATCCAGTAGGTATTGTCACTCAGTTTCTTGTCTGATTTGTCACTGTTTTTCAGCCATCTGTTGACATCAAGACTATGCTGTCTTAGTTAATGCAAAGGCTTTCGAATTATGCTGCTTCAAGTGCAGAGGTGCTGCCAGAATTTTTGCAAGTGGAAGCATTTTCCAAATTAAGTTCTATAATGCAGTCAAGAAGGTTGTCATGGTTTACCTAATTTTGCAACAGACACATTTAACTAAAGACTGGCTAGGAAGTTTTTATTGTGGTGTCACACTGAAAGGCAAAATAATCTTTGAAGAAAATAATACGATAATATCACATGTTCACTGTATTGAGATCTATGCCCTATGTGCCATCTCTCTCTATGCACGTGTGGGTTATTTTCCCTTTTATGGTAAGTGAAATACTATCTTGATGCTTCCTCTTTCTTTTTAAAATATGTGTATCTTCAAATACGTGTTTCTTAAGTAGTTTGCTTCATTGGATTATAAACCATGATTTTTGTGATCCTCGTTTTGCATTTGAATATCTAGTTTGTCTTCTCTTTCATACTTCTGATTTGGGCATTCTAGAATAGAAAAATGTCTTTTTTACATGCCTCACATTTTTATGTTTTGTATTTTACATTTATACCAAATGATTGTAAGATATGAGGTCCTCATATTGCTATGCAGGTGATAGAGGCACAGCCTAACATGCTCACTTTTGGAGTTGTAACTTTATATTCATCTCTTCTTACATTCACTCTTCATGTCCACCCTGATCGACTTGATTATGCTGATCAAGTTCTGATATGTTTCCATTCAAAATCCTTGTGCAAATTAATGTTAACTGTTTAATTTATTCTGTGAAAGCAAAGGAAGTATAATAATGTTCTTCCTACACCAATTTTGGAAGTGTAATGAGCTGTAAGGAAGAGATAGATAGGAGGAGAAGAGAAACTTACAAATTTGGTAGGTGGTTGTATTTGAAATAAAGAGAGTGAAATAAGGTGTAGAGGTTGAGTAGGAAAAAATTGTAGAAATATAAGGGTCCAAGGAAGTATGACTAGTTGTTCTTGTATCAATTGTATTTGGCTAAATTGTATCTCTCCGAAATATTATTAATGCATGTATATGTACATATGATTGAATTTATTGCAAGAAAGTTGGCTCTTTTCATATTAAGGAAGAAAACATAATCCGGGATTTTCTCAAGCCCATGCCATGACTGTATATATTTCTTTTTAGGGAGCATGCGTCAAAAGACTCTGGCAAAGGGAAAATTGAGGACAACAAGGCAACAAAGCTCTATTAAGTGCTCCACTGGAAAATATGATGATGTAATGACTGCCTTGAAGCTTTCAAACTATCCCTGTGCACTGGAATACCTTGATGTTCCAACTAATAAGGTCATGGCAACTGATATTATTCAAAGCATTATGGATTGTGTTAAATTAAAAGTGTCCTTGGAAGATTATGTTCAGCTAGTTGATTAATTTGATTGATGATACTTTTGTCTTCATTATCTCAGACTATCGAGACTCTAGCAGGTGTCCCAGCGCCGGAATTAGCGCTACTGTTGTACTTGCAATGTGCTGAGGTACTGGGATAAATTTGTTACTTAGCCCATCAGAATGATATTTCCTAACAATTGGTGCTTTTTTTCCTTTTCTTCTATAAGGCTGCAAATGGCTCTGATTTGGAGCCTGTTGCATATGAATTTTTTACCCAAGCTTAAATTCTGTATGAAGAAGAAATTGGCATCATACAAATTCCACCATTTTTGCCCGCCAAGTTTTTTTATCCCTGCTTCATCATAATTTGGTGTTGTTACACTAGGGTTCCAGAGCACAGATGACGGCTCTCCATTTAATAATAGGAACTCTTCAAAGGATGCACATCTTCGTTGTTGAGAACATGGATACTTCAACACACAAGCCTACATGGATGCTCATATTTACTTCTCTACTAAATCCTAATCTAGTGCCGTTTCACTGGATAGTATTCAACAAAGCTTTTAAAAAAGCCAGATCAATGCAGTGCTGTCTATGCATGCTCAATCTGTTTTGGGTTGATGATCATGATAACATGAAAGATGGAGAGAGGTATGCTTCTATTCATATGAAAAGTGCTTGTTTCTTTGTATTGCAATCCATGAATGATTGTCAATGCCTTTTCGTAGTAGATGATTAGTTGAACAGATAGTTTAACTTTTAGGTAAATTTTCACTAGCAAAAATTTACATTGCTAATTGGTATATTTCCATTCAAAATCCTTGTTCAAATTCATGTTAACTGTTTGATTCATTGCTAATTGGTGACATTCAATCAGCAGAGACTTATTATCTGAAAAGGTAGTGATTGAGGAACCTCATTTTAAAATAAAATTTGAGCATTTTTTTATGGGTGATGGTGCCTGCTTTATCAATGTTCTTCTGTTTATTGCTTTCAGAAAATTCCATCTCATGTGTAGTAGATGATCAAGCAGTGGAGTAAGAAAAATCAGTGTACCGAAATACCTCCTACAGATGGACATGATCCTTTGAAGTGATAGATTAAAGGTAAAAAAAGTTGGGTTTCTGTTAATTTGGTTAAAACTTGGCAGCAACCTTTTCTGAGGAATTATGTAGTGTGTTTTATTTCACTAATTGAAAGGCTTTTGAGTTGCCTTTCGACATAATGTGATTTACTGTTATAAATCATAAGGTATGTTATTGTACATATGTTTTCATGTTGTTATTGGCATCACTGTAATACCTAAAGGTTTAAATCATTCTAATTACTTGGAGTTGGCAATTTTGACCAACAATACTTTTTGGAAAAAAGGGAAATAGGATGTTCAAACATGGACTTCAATTTATCTAGAAGTATATTTTGTGCTAGTGATGTTCTTTAAGGCTAGGTTTGTGACAAGATTGAGTTCCTTACTTTTTCGGGCATGCTTGACTAGATGGAGCTCCTAATTTTTGCCAAGAAATTCGTCACTTGAATAAGTAGGGCAGCCAAGGCCATATGGCTGAGCTTCACCTTTCTAGACTCATTACTTCAGAACATATATAAATATGCATATTGTTATTTTTTGATCATGTCACATAATTCTTACACACTGCTGCCACTAAAATTTATTTCAAACATATGTAGTGTTAGCTTCAACTTGAGCCACATATTTTTCTAGAATCTCTCATATTACATAGTAACATCTACCAAAAAATAGTTTTAAGTTTTAACTTCAACTCATGGCTTGGCCTTTTAGCCACGGTAGTTCCTTGTGTATATCACTGGTGTTGGTGTTCTTGATGAGTTTTGCTTCAGAAAGCTGCAATGGTATGAGTTCATTCGGGTTTGATATCCGCCATCGGTTCTCTGATCCAGTGAAAGGTATTATGGGAATTGATGAGCTAATTGAGAAAGGAACTCGTGAGTACCATGTTGCTATGGCACATAGAGATTAGAGACCTCATATTACGGGATGGGAGGTTCGCCAGTGATCATCGGGCACCTCTAACTTTTGCAGCCAGCAACATCACTTATCAGATTGCTGACTTTGGATTGTATGATTTCTTCAACCACTTTGTCAATTTCCCACCTTAATATAATCACTGTCCTTTTTTGTGTCATTGTTTTGGTAAGAGAAGGTAAATTGTTTGGTTTGTTACAATCAGAAGGATAAGTTCTTAGAAAGAGTAAAAGAGATATTTTTTATGTGTTCCATGACTATATTGGAATTCAGAACTTAATACTATAAAACATGTAGTTGTTATTCACACCTTCTCGCTTTGAACAAGAGTTGTAACATGTTTCAAATGTAAATCTCTTCAAATAAATTGTTATGAAGTTGGTATCAAAAGTTATGTAATGGCTTTTGTTAGGCCTTCTATATGATAACACATACATAGCAGTAATTACTACTTATTTGGATTTCAGATTGCATTTTGCCAATGTTTCTATTAGGACACCAGCTTTATCGTTTGATGTGGCATTGGGTACCGGTATCAAATGGATAGGTATATATTGACCCTTATCGAGTTAATAGCGAATACTGAAATACTATATGTGAAACTAATTTCAATCATTATTAGTTTAGAAGCATATATTCATAATTAGCCTTGGTTAATTATAGATTCATTTTGGCATTCGAAAATTGAGTTAAAGGACATTTTCTTTAATACTTCTATCTTACAGGTAATATTTATGACCTCAAAGGATCACCTACAAGCCAAAATGTTTTGTGGTAACAGCTTTATGTGAGCAACAATGTCAAGACTCTTGAGGTTTGGTTAAACATACTTGATTTAAGCTTCATTCCTGATTCCAAGGAACAAACCAGGTTGGGGGAGATGTGTAAGAGGACATGACTATCCAAGCTCCTAAGTAACATAATCGTAATTCAACTTATCCATTTAAATTCACATACTTTTGTAAGCTTTTTTAGGGAGAGAGAAAAGGGAAATAGGATGTTCAATGTGATTCTTTTCTACTAACCCACGGTGATTCAACTTCTTAAAGCCCGAACAAAGATGAACTCAGCTGAAATATGGCTACATATGGTACAGTGTTGTTATCCTTTAAAAGTACAATGTAAGAATGGTAATATGTGGTTTACAACTACGCTGTTACATTATTTTATATTTTACAAACTGGTGCTATTAAACCCCGAAAGAATGGGGTAGTAAATAATGCTACTATCGTGTATGGTAAAAAAACCTATAGTCAAGAAAGAAAAAAGAAAACCTATTACTGACTAATACAAGATGAAATACGTAAAGATATGCTTAAAAAATGGCTATAACCAGAAAAGAAGCCATCATAGGCTCATTAGATGGGTTTGATGTTGCTTGGGATTCACAACAGGAGAGTGAGGAGATATTATGAGGTTTATTGAGAAAAGATGAAGAAATAGTTAGAACCAAATTGAACAGGACAGTATATTATTCGAAAAAATGATTAAAGCCCATAACATATTCTTTAACAGTAATTAATGGAGAAGGAAAGAAAATGGTGTTATGTTCTGATGCCATAGAAGTTGAAACTCAGTTCTATTCGTTCCAAGGTCCAAGTTTCAACCAGACAAAGTAAGCCAATATCCTTGACAATTTTATGCTGCAAATCCAGTAGGTATTGCCACTCAGTTTCTTGTCTGTTTTGTCACTGTTTTTCAGCCATCTGTTGACATCAAGAAAATGCTGTCTCAGTTAATGCAAAGGCTTTCAAATTATGCTGCTTCAAGTGCAGAGGTGCTGCCAGAATTTTTGCAAGTGGAAGCATTTTCCAAATTAAGTTCTATAATGCAGTCAAGAAGGTTGTCATGGTTTACCTAATTTTGCAACAGACACATTTAACTAAAGACTGGCTAGGAAGTTTTTATTGTGGTGTCACACTGAAAGGCAAAATAATCTTTGAAGAAAATAATACGATAATATCACATGTTCACTGTATTGAGATCTATGCCCTATGTGCCATCTCTCTCTATGCACGTGTGGGTTATTTTCCCTTTTATGGTAAGTGAAATACTATCTTGATGCTTCCTCTTTCTTTTTAAAATATGTGTATCTTCAAATACGTGTTTCTTAAGTAGTTTGCTTCATTGGATTATAAACCATGATTTTTGTGATCCTCGTTTTGCATTTGAATATCTAGTTTGTCTTCTCTTTCATACTTCTGATTTGGGCATTCTAGAATAGAAAAATGTCTTTTTTACATGCCTCACATTTTTATGTTTTGTATTTTACATTTATACCAAATGATTGTAAGATATGAGGTCCTCATATTGCTATGCAGGTGATAGAGGCACAGCCTAACATGCTCACTTTTGGAGTTGTAACTTTATATTCATCTCTTCTTACATTCACTCTTCATGTCCACCCTGATCGACTTGATTATGCTGATCAAGTTCTGATATGTTTCCATTCAAAATCCTTGTGCAAATTAATGTTAACTGTTTAATTTATTCTGTGAAAGCAAAGGAAGTATAATAATGTTCTTCCTACACCAATTTTGGAAGTGTAATGAGCTGTAAGGAAGAGATAGATAGGAGGAGAAGAGAAACTTACAAATTTGGTAGGTGGTTGTATTTGAAATAAAGAGAGTGAAATAAGGTGTAGAGGTTGAGTAGGAAAAAATTGTAGAAATATAAGGGTCCAAGGAAGTATGACTAGTTGTTCTTGTATCAATTGTATTTGGCTAAATTGTATCTCTCCGAAATATTATTAATGCATGTATATGTACATATGATTGAATTTATTGCAAGAAAGTTGGCTCTTTTCATATTAAGGAAGAAAACATAATCCGGGATTTTCTCAAGCCCATGCCATGACTGTATATATTTCTTTTTAGGGAGCATGCGTCA
This sequence comes from Lupinus angustifolius, assembly GCF_001865875.1. Classification (NCBI taxonomy): domain Eukaryota; kingdom Viridiplantae; phylum Streptophyta; class Magnoliopsida; order Fabales; family Fabaceae; genus Lupinus; species Lupinus angustifolius. The sequence continues at coordinate 8,411 of NW_017718316.1, forward strand.
AAAGACTCTGGCAAAGGGAAAATTGAGGACAACAAGGCAACAAAGCTCTATTAAGTGCTCCACTGGAAAATATGATGATGTAATGACTGCCTTGAAGCTTTCAAACTATCCCTGTGCACTGGAATACCTTGATGTTCCAACTAATAAGGTCATGGCAACTGATATTATTCAAAGCATTATGGATTGTGTTAAATTAAAAGTGTCCTTGGAAGATTATGTTCAGCTAGTTGATTAATTTGATTGATGATACTTTTGTCTTCATTATCTCAGACTATCGAGACTCTAGCAGGTGTCCCAGCGCCGGAATTAGCGCTACTGTTGTACTTGCAATGTGCTGAGGTACTGGGATAAATTTGTTACTTAGCCCATCAGAATGATATTTCCTAACAATTGGTGCTTTTTTTCCTTTTCTTCTATAAGGCTGCAAATGGCTCTGATTTGGAGCCTGTTGCATATGAATTTTTTACCCAAGCTTAAATTCTGTATGAAGAAGAAATTGGCATCATACAAATTCCACCATTTTTGCCCGCCAAGTTTTTTTATCCCTGCTTCATCATAATTTGGTGTTGTTACACTAGGGTTCCAGAGCACAGATGACGGCTCTCCATTTAATAATAGGAACTCTTCAAAGGATGCACATCTTCGTTGTTGAGAACATGGATACTTCAACACACAAGCCTACATGGATGCTCATATTTACTTCTCTACTAAATCCTAATCTAGTGCCGTTTCACTGGATAGTATTCAACAAAGCTTTTAAAAAAGCCAGATCAATGCAGTGCTGTCTATGCATGCTCAATCTGTTTTGGGTTGATGATCATGATAACATGAAAGATGGAGAGAGGTATGCTTCTATTGATATGAAAAGTGCTTGTTTCTTGGTATTGCAATCCGTGAATGATTGTCAATGCCTTTTCGTAGTAGATGATTAGTTGAACAGATAGTTTAACTTTTAGGTAAATTTTCACTAGCAAAAATTTACATTGCTAATTGGTATATTTCCATTCAAAATCCTTGTTCAAATTCATGTTAACTGTTTGATTCATTGCTAATTGGTGACATTCAATCAGCAGAGACTTATTATCTGAAAAGGTAGTGATTGAGGAACCTCATTTTAAAATAAAATTTGAGCATTTTTTTATGGGTGATGGTGCCTGCTTTATCAATGTGTGTGTGTGTGTGTGCCATTTCTTATTTTTATTTTGTTGGTTGTTCTATTAAAAAATTGAAATTCAAGATTGGATATAAATCTTACTTTATTTTTGGGGGCTATACTTGTAAACACAAGTTCACTCCGCTTCCTAGTGCTATTCAATTCAACTACCTGGGTCACAAATTCTATTACTTTTATTGCTTATTGGCATTGGGGCCATTTTTAGTGATGTTTCATTATTGCGCTGGTGCCACTTTTCATGGATGTGTTTGTGGCTTTTTTGTTGTGTTGAATTAGTCTCAAGGAAGAGCTTGGATGTGGTTGATGAGAGTTTTGAGTTTTAGAAAAATGTATTTACTAAATATCCTTCCCATTAAATCTGTTCCAAGTACCAAGTTTCAAGTTCCAATACAACTTTAAAGTGTATTTTTTGTCCAACTTTTACACAAAGCTAACGTGAACCAACTAAAAAGAGAGCTTTCTCATGATAGCAACCTCCATATATGTGTATATATATAGACTTCCTTACTCTATCATGATACTTAGAAATCATGGGGTTGTTGGCAAGTTTGTGGAGTTTTATGGTAAATAGTATTTTATGCAATGATATCTTTTTAGCATCACTTGCCTAGATGATTAATATTTGATTATATAATTGGTTTTTTTTACCTCACTTATGCAAGGGAAGGCATGAGTGAACTAACTTTAGCAGATCGTGCCACCATAGCAAACATGTCTCATGCTATTTTGTGTTGTTTACATGTGCTTATAATTCTTTCTTGCAGGTTTCTATGATAGAATCCTATTTGTGGGCTAATAAGATGTTTGTAGACTATAGTGAGGTAATATGAGACTTTGTTTTGGGATAGTGATATCAGAAATGTCTGAACAAAACTGGTTAGACTGAGATTTTGATTTTTTGCAGCCCCGAGTGGAGAAAGTGTACTCATCATATTTGGAGCTATATCTTGAGGATGTTGATCCTGGATCTCTGGTCCAAAGAGGTAATAATAGTCATAATATTGTTTTCCATTTATGGAAGGGAGGGATCTAATTACTTCATGAATCCAAAGATATATATTTAATATTTTATAAGAAGTGACATTTTTAATATTTTTGAGATGATATGTTGATAAACAAACATTTTGATATGATATGTTGACCCTTTCACACAAAACATTTTTTTTAAATCTTAAATATATGCTGATAAACACAAGTTACAAATATTCTTCTTTGTATCAATCATTAGTCAAAGACATGTTAGGATTTTAGAAACGGATGTGCAGAGGTTGGAGTGTGCCTCTAGCTCTCCCTGTAATTGACACTTCAACCTAGTTATGAACAAGGATCATGTGTCCCAAAATGAGTATGCCCCTTTATCCCTAACCAATTAGCTTTTTTCAAGTAATATAAAAATGTTTATTTGTGTTTTTAGAATTTTTTTTAAATCAAGTCAGACTTTTTCAATGAACTGGAATAGATGATCTATGTTCTCTGGTTGTAACTATACTTAGGGGAAATCTTTGATCCTTGTTTTAGTGATTAAATGAGTTTCCACTGGGGGGGAAAGAATTCTAGCTCCCCACAGAGTGCCAGTAAGAATGAAAAGAGTCCCAAAACTTGTATTCTAAGCAATCTTAAATTTGGCCTATGCTTTGTATTTTATCTCGACCTGAAAAATCTGATGTCCTAAAAGAGTGAGTGTAGTATTTCATATATCATTGATTCCTGATTAGTTGGAAAAATAAATAATTATTAAATTTTTAACTTAAATATATTTTTCAATCAATTACAACAGTAGTATATAAAATGACATTGTATGGGACAACAAATGTGCTTTCTAGTTTAACATACCCCTCACTTTTTTTTTACCCCTCACTTTTTTTTTACCCCTCACTTTTTTTTATGAGTGTAATATCTATGTACTATTAATATATTGATTATATACAATCAATATATCATATACTATTCACTTGTATTGATTTTTTTTTGAAGAACATTGATTATAAAACATAACTGTATAAAACCCATATATATTCTATCCATTTCCCCCATAAAAGTGTATCCACTCTCAGATCTAGGCCTGTGTCTAGTTCCTCATAACTTTTACTCTTTTGCTCTATCTTTCTTCAATTGTCATTTTCACTAATTTTACATATGAAATAAAGACACAAATTCCTTTAAATACTCCTTTCCTATTTTATACTTCATTATTAGCCTCTTCAGATTTTATTCATTCGAATACTAGCCTCATAAGATTTAACAAAATTTGCTTTTATTACGTGATAAATTATAATTTTAACAATTTAGTAATTTATAATATATAGCTTTCAGGTTTTGAAAATTTATACAAGAAACGGGGTTTTATTTATATTATTAAGATTACACTTAATTGTTTCATTTTCTTATAAAAATAATTGTAATAATTACACCCAAAATTACTTACATACTTCTAAACTAAGAAGTTTTTTTAAAAAAAAAGACTTTTAAGAAAAAAGATAATAAATGTCAAGATGTTAATTTCAGTTAAACATATTTTTAAATATTTATAAAATAGAAAATATAAGGTTCATAATTTTTTAAATATTTTAAAGACAAGTTCAAAAAGCTGAATAACTCAAATCTAATTCTTAAAAGACAAAAACATCTAACAAACCAAATGAGGTGGACAATCTATTTTATTAATATTTATAGTTTTTTTGAGTATAGGCCTAGTAACATACAAGTTGACATCTAATATAATATGGAATATTGACATAACATCCAATTCACATGTAATTATCATAAAAACTTAAATTCAATATTTTAGTATATTGAACGAGTTCATTATAATATCCTATATGTACTTAATTGGTTAAGGATATTGATCTCACATGTAAGTCAAAAACTCACATCAACGAATAATAAAATAAAAAATTAGAAATTAAAATTTAAATATAGTCACAAATTATATTTTAAAAGAAATAATATAATCATAAACATAATGATTTTATTTTATATTTTTTGACATACTTAATTATAAGGAAAACTAGCAAGTTACCCGTGCATTTGCACGGGACAGTATTTTTTTGCCACATGATTAAGAACACATATTACATGTGCATTTATAATTAAGAATATGTATGTTGCTCGTGCATTCGCATGGTTAACTGTTTAAATCGAATAAACGTAATATGAGACCTCTTCTGGTTTAACAACTTGTTCGACTTTCTCAACATTGTTTTTGCACATACATAACATGACATAGTTAGTAGTATCCTATTAATCAAAAAAATCATCAATAAATTTATAATTTCATTATTGTTTGATTATAAAATAAGATTAGTATAAAAATAAATATTATTATTTGACTCTAAAATAACTACAAACAATATGTTATGATTCATATTATTATTATTTTAATATTTTTATAGTAACATTATATTTTAATATTACATAGATAATTATATTCCTTTTATTTTTAAATAAATCACATACATTATAAAGTTAATTTGTTGTATCATCATCTTATTATATTTGACCGTTTAACTTAATTGATTAATTATGTATAACGTCATTTTTAGAATTGATTCATAAATTTGGAGTTTTTATATTTATTTATGACATTAAAAATATAATTATTTATTTATCAATATAATTATAATTGTGTAATATGCTCAATTAATCATGCACGTTATGCAATTCAATAAATCAGAATAAATTATAGATTAATGAATCCAGATATAAACAAATTATCGGAAATGATATAAAAAATTAATGAGTAAATATTACTCAATTAATATTCCATAAATTTATTAAATATAATACTGTAAATTTATATTTCATTTTTATAACTGATCCATAAATTCAAACAATAATTGAATATAAATTGAATTAAATATTAATATTTTGAAAATTTATTATTTATGGCAAATTGCTTAAAATTATGGAATTATAAATAATTTAATTAAAATATAAATCAAGCAAATTAATTATCACAATCAAATCTAATTGCTTTAATATTTTGATTGTCACAACCTACTAAAGATTAAATAGAAATTAATAAAAAAAAACGCAATGAAAAATCAAATAACAAAACTAATTTTGAGAACAATTATTTAATTTTTAGATAACGGAATAAAAGATATTCAAAAAAAATCATGCCTAATGATTTTGGCGTCTAAAATGTAACTAATAATTGATTAATTGTGTATATCATTTTTGTAACTCAGTGAAAAATTGTGAACTTTTATGATATTATTATTTAATTATTTCTTTATCATTATAATTATAAATATGCATTAAATTTTCAATGTTAAACTAATCATGTAATATGTTACATTAATAACGCTGTGATGGAGTTGAATGAATCATGACAAATTACATATAAATATAAATTGATCTATAAATTCAAATTTTGTAATTGATCCGTAAATTCAAACAAAATAGAATATAAATGGAATTGAATACAAATATATTTAGCAAATTTATTATTTACAATTATGAAAATTTATATCTATAATGAGCATTGCTTAAAATTAGCGAATCATAAATAATTTAATCAAAACATAAATCAAATCAATTAATTATCATAATCAAATGAAATTTCTTTAATATTTTCATTATTTCATCTTATTAAAGAGAAATTCAATCAAAAAACACAATAAAATATCAAATAACAAAATTAATTGTGGAGAACAATTATTTAGTTTTTAGATAATAGAGCAAATACAATCGAAGACAATCATGCCTAATAATTTCAGTTTCTAAAATGTAACTACCAATTAATATTACTCGGTTAATACATTCAAAGACATTGATGAGTAATTATTACTCAATTAACATTCCAATTAAGATTATTCTTACTAATATTATTAATATAAGGTTGACACATTCATATAGTGAAAAAAAATAATTTCGAATGTAAAAGAACAAACACATAATAAAATTAAAGAACTATTATTCTACCCTCAGATAATGAATATAACCTCTAATCATTGTATTATAGGATGTGATGTTTCTTTTCTGCAAATGTCGAAACAAAGAATATGGCCTATTCGTATTTTCTGCTTTAGAAAAAATAACCACACAGGAAAAAATATTTTGACAAATATCATCTGAGAAAAATAATCAAATTCATTTATTGTGCAAAGGAGAATAAAATTGAAGATTTTAGTAAGATAGAGACACATAAACATAACATTAACCCGTAAATATGCTTTAAGGGAGGGTCAAACTGCAAATGAAGAGATAAGATGAGAAGATAAATAAATTCATAGTAACAAACAAACAAATATAATATTGTAACTTGTAACTAAATGTGTGTATATATATAAATGAAGGTCGGGTATATAACATAGTTATTGAGGTTTGGTCATTGTTAAGGATGAAATCCTTGTAAATCACACACTAAGGAAGATGATTACTGGAAGAACAAATCTACAAAATAATGAAATCAATCGTACCATATATACAATATAAATAAATCAAAGAAAAAATAAGAAGACACATACATAATAAACAAAAAATCAATTAAAATACCTAGAAAATAAGAAATATCTAAAAGTAAACAAATGAATAAAAAATCAATAAAAATGTACTTTAAACAACATATTTACAATTAATGATGAAATCCTTGTAAATCACACACTAAGGAAGATGATTATCGGAAGAACAAATCTACAAAATAATCAAATCAATCGTACCATATATACAATGTAAATAAATCAAAGAAAAAAATAAGAATACACATACATAATAAACAAAAAATCAATTAAAATACCTAGAAAATAAGAACATATCTAAAAGTAAACAAATGAATGAAAAAATCAATAAAAATGTACTTTAAACAACATATTTACAGAAGAAGAACAAATCTACAATGATGAAAATTGAGTAACGGAATACAAAAGTCATCATATTAGGTTAATGAATGAAAAAATCAATAAAAATACACTTTAAACAACATATTTATAAAATAATAACAAATCTACAATGATGAAGTGAATGAATGAAAAAATCAATAAAAATACACTTTATACAACATATTTATAAAATAAGAACAAATCTACAATGATAAAGATTTAGTATCGGGATACAGAAGTCATCATATTAAATTTATCGAAATGAATATTGACGAATAAAACATTTGATTGTAGACATGTTAAAGAAGAAGAGAGAAATATGAAATGAAAGAGGGAGAATAATATGAAGATATGAAATGATAATGACGGAGAAGTAATTCACATGTGAAAAAAGATTCAATCCCTTTATTGTGAGATGTAATTTCTTCATATAATAAAAAACAAATGGACCCATTAATCATTATAATTAAATTGTACAATGAACAAAAAAGGAAGATTGACATGTTTTGGAGGGAAAATTTTGATTGAGAGATCGACATATGTCATGAGGACATTTAGTTTTGATGAGAGGTTGACACATTGACACATGTCATGAAGGCTTGAGAGATTGACACATGTCATGAGGAGTTTATTGACACATGTCATGAGGAGCTTATTGACACATGTCATGAGAGACCTTTAGTTTTGATGAGAGGTTGACACATGTCATGAAGGTTTGAGAGATTGACACATATCATGAGAGAGTTTTTTTGTTACATAGGTAATTGATTGATTGATAGATAGATGAATTTGAACATAATATAGAACATCAAAATAAAATATCAAAATTGAGTTGAAATTACAAAATGTTTAATATTTAAAATTAAGATTGTTCTAACCCTAGACATCAGTACATCACCAAGCTAAGGTAAATGGATTAAATAATAACGATTAACAATTAATAATACGGGTAAGAATTAATCCTTAATAACGTGAATTTAAAAAAAAAACGCGTGAAAAGTAAATGGCTTAATAACCCACACCTAAGGCCCATTTAATATAGGCTCATTTAATAGAGGCCCAATATTGCGTGACCTTTACGTCTGAACGTTGCCCTTTTTCCTCTATAAATATAACTCTAGTTTTCTGTAACTGAACATGCTCATTACACTTTGCAATGAATCGTAGAAAGACATCGATTTCATTGTGCACTATTTGCTCGTAACTATTGTCTTTCTTAAGTCTTAAGCGGGTAAACAAAATCTTTTCCAAAGCCCTGGAATAATATTTTCTATTACAGTTCTTTCTTTTGTGTATTTTTCTTCTTGTTGTTATGTGATGGTTGAAAATCTAGACAGTGAGAAAGAAGAAACAAATTGATTTCTTTACACCTTTTCCTACCCTTTATCACTCACACATCTCTCTTCCTTAATGGTTTTCAATCTTAATTTTCTATTGAGAAACTCTTGCTTCAGCTTTGGACAGTAGCCACCAATTCACCACCACCATCCAACAAAACTCCATAGTTCCCGAAGTAACAAGGAAAGTGCAACAAATCAGACACTCAATTCAAATTAAAAAATAATAACACAACACACAAACTCACACCCCATAAACCAGACAATGGATGATGAATTCAAGAAGCTTGTCATTAGAATGAATCCTCCAAGGTAACATTTCTAAAAATATTATTTTCAATCATTGAATCTCTGTATATTTGATTTAAGGAAAATGTGTCTTTCTTGAGCTTACAAACACTGTCCCAAAACCCTAAAAGTATTCAAGAATCCAAGAGTCTTTTCAATCTGAATCTTGATTATTCAAGAATGTTTGATTTTGATGAACCAAAATTTTAATTGGCTTTACAAACCCAAGAGTTTGGTTTGGGCTATGAAAACTGCATAATGCTTGCAAGATGAATTATAGTTGGCTATATTTTGAAAATCTGAATGATCTAATCTTGATTTACACAATTAAATCAATTGTAAGATTAATTTGTGTGACGCGTTCATCTTCAAATATGATCTAATCTTGATTTACATATTTGGTATTTATGTTTTGATTCAAGTGTTGGTAAGAACAGTTGCTAAAAATTGAATTTCAATAAATTTATTTTTAGTGATAAACACATCAAGTTTTCCTCTCCGAAGCTATTTACTTGTACTGTGAGGTGGAATTCCTGTATCTAATAGAGTCTTATAGTTGAGCCACTATCTCCCAAGGCATGTCCGAAGTTCTATTTTTAACTAATTTTTTCCTACTTATTTATTATCACCATGGTTGTTCAATCTACAATAATTTTGATATGGACTTATTGATATTGCAGTGACCAACTATATCAGTGCAACAGCACGGGGCATTTAGACATGTAACGATCAAGGAGGAAGAGTTGATTTCCGAGCTATTGGCTAACATAATACTCTTCTGTACTTAAATTGGCATACTATATGTGAAACTAATTTCAATCATTATTAGTTTAGAAGCATATATTCATAATTAGCCTTGGTTAATTATAGATTCATTTTTGCATTAGAAAATTGAGTTAGAGCACATTTTCTTTAATACTTCTATCTTACAGGTAATATTTATGACCTCAAAGGATCACCTACAAGCCAAAATGTTTTGTGGTAACAGCTTTATGTGAGCAACAATGTCAAGACTCTTGAGGTTTGGTTAAACATACTTGATTTAAGCTTCATTCCTGATTCCAAGGAACAAACCAGGTTGGGGGAGATGTGTAAGAGGACATGACTATCCAAGCTCCTAAGTAACATAATCGTAATTCAACTTATCCATTTAAATTCACATACTTTTGTAAGCTTTTATGGAGAGAGAAAAGGGAAATAGGATATTCAATGTGATTCTTTACTACTAACCCACAGTGATTCAACTTCTTAAAGCCTGAACAAAGATGAACTCAGCTGAAATATGGCTACATATGGTACAGTGTTATTATCCTTTAAAAGTACAATGTAAGAATGGTAATATGTGGTTTACAACTATGCTGTTATATTATTTAATATTTTAAAAAATGGTGCTATTAATCCCCGAAAGAATGCGGTAGTAAATAATGCTCCTATCGTGTATGGTAAAAAAAACCTATAGTCAAGAAAGAAAAAAGAAAACCTATTATTGTCTAATACAAGATGAAATACCTAAAGATATGCTTAAAAAATGGCTATAACCAGAAAAGAAGCCATCATAGGCTCATTAGATGGGTTTGATGTTGCTTGGGGATTCACAGAAGGAGAGTGAGGAGCTATTATGAGGTTTATTGGGACAAGATGAAGAAATAGTTAGAACCAAATTGAACAGAGCAGTATATGGAATTATTGGAAAAAAATGATTAAAGCACATAACATATTCTTTAACAGTAATTAATGGAGAAGGAAAGAAAATGGTGTTGAGTTTATGATGCCATAGAAGTTGAAACTCACAGTTCGAGTCGTTCCAAGTTCCAAACAAACAAAGTAAGCAAACATCCTTGACAATTTTATGCTGCAAATCAAGACAGCGCTGTCTCAGTTAATGCAAAGGCTTTCAAATTATGCTGCTTCAAGTGCAGAGGTGCTGCCAGAATTTTTGCAAGTGGAAGCATTTTCCAAATTAAGCAACGCCATTGGCAAGGTAAATTTTGGACTTTTTTCCCACCATTCACTAAATCCTTCGTATTTAGTCATTTAGTGCAAAATATGTAGTTTTATAATGCAGGCAAGAAGGTTGTCATGGTTTACCTAATTTTGCAACAGACACATTTAACCAAAGACTGATTAGGACTAATTGATTGACTCTTCCTAGAAACTAAGCTTGTTTATATCCCTGGAAGAATTTCTTAGGATGAATTATGAAGTTTTTATTGTGGTGTCACTGAAAGGCAAAATAATCTTTGAAGAAAATAATACAGTAATATCACTTGTTCACTGTATCGAGATCTATGCCTATGTGCCATCTCTCTCTATGCATGTTTGGGTTATTTTCCATTTTATGGTAAGTGAAATACTCTTGTTAATCTTGATGCTTCCTCTTTCTTTTTAAAATATGTGCATCTTCAAATAAGTGTTTCGTAAGTAGTTTGCTTCATTGGATTATAAACCTTGATTTTTGTGATCCTCGTTTTGCATTTGAATATCTAGTTTGTCTTCTCTTTCATACTTCTGATTTGGGCATTCTAGAATAGAAAAATGTCTTTTTTACATGCCTCACATTTTTATGTTTTGTATTTTACATTTATACTAAATGATTGTAAGATATGAGGTCCTCAAATTGCTATGCAGGTGATATAGAGGCACAGCTTGACATGCCCACTTTTGGAGTTGTAACTTTATATTCATCTCTTCTTACATTCCCTCTTCATGTCCACCCTGATCGACTTGATTATGCTGATCAAGTTCTGATATGTTTCCATTCAAAATACTTGTGCAAATTCATGTTAACTGTTTAATTTATTCTGTGAAAGCAAAGGAAGTAGAATAATGTTCTTCCTGCACCAATTTTGAAGTGTAATGAGCTGTAAGGAAGAGAGAGATAGGACGAGAAGAGAAACTTACAAATGTGGTAGGTGGTTGTATTTGAAATAAAGAGAGTTAAATAAGGTGTAGAAGTTGAGTAGGAAAAAATTGTAGAAATATAAGGGTCCAAGGAAGTATTACTACTGGTTCTTGTATCAATTGTATTTGGCTAAATTGTATCTGTCGGAGATATTATTAATGCATGTACATGTACATATGATTGAATTTTTTGTAAGAATGCTGATTCTTTTCATATTAAGGAAGAAAACATAATCTGGGATTTTCTCAAGCCCATGCCATGACTGTATATATTTCTTATTAGGGAGTGTGCGTCAAAAGACTATTTGGCAAAGGGAAAATTGAGGACAACAAGGCAGCAAAGCAGATTTTTGCTCTATTAACTATTAAGTACTCCACTGAAGAAATATAATGATGTTATGACTGCCTTGAAGCTTTCAAACTATCCCCGTGTACTTGAATATCTTGATGTTCCAACTAATAAGGTCATGGCAACTGTTATTATTCAAAGCACTATGAAAAACGGAACATACTTTTCTATTTCAAACATGGTATGTCTTATTATGGTCTGCTTTTTGTTGAGTTTCTTATTAACATGCCTTGGTTTATTTGTAGGTTGAAGCATTGTTTGAGCTGATAAAGGGGCTTATCAAGGATTCTGATGGGATTCCTAGTGATGAGGTTAGCTTCCTTGGATTACTTATCTTTACATTTGCCAATCATTTATTCTCGCACTAGTGACATATTTTATAATAAAGTCTTTTCGTATGTTCTAATATAAGTTAGACAAGATCATCCTTTTCTTTTTATCCCTCATGTCTTTGTACTTTTCTTAAGTTCTTCTTTCATCTCCTCTTAAATGGATGAAGATGATTTCAAAGAAGAGCAGAATTCTGTTGCCCGTCTAATTCAGATGCTCTATAATGACGCTCCAGAAGACTTTTTTAAGGTGAATTGCTAACATTATTGCTCTATGATGATTATCAATTTGCACTTGTTTTTTCTGGTTGAATTTCTTTTTTCCTAACTGCAGCTTCAGTAGAATGATGTTTGACATGATGCCCGTGATCGCAAACTGCACGCTTTAACATTTACTTTAATTTGTGCCATAATTATCATGCACTGAATTGCAGATCATAGATACTGTGAGGAAGCACATATTAATTGAGGACCAAAACTCCTAACTTTCACTGTTCCACCTCTTGTCTTTTCCTCGTTAAAGGTTTGGATTACTGTTGTGATTAGTTGTCGGTTTTTATTTGTCACTTTTTTTACCTTGTTTGTTGCTTACATGATGAGTTGATGGGGTTGGCAGCAAAAATGTAGGTTGGAGACCAAGTCATCTTAGCATTTTATTTAGTTTGGTTTGGTTGTAACTTGTAATATTTCATCAACTTTACTAGAGGATTAGGATTAGAGGTTCAGTAACATTCTAATCTCACTTTTGATTTCATGCTAGAAGCTTGTGTAGATAGAGCATGAAAGCCAGAGACTTAAACTAATGCAGCTTATGTACTTGTGTACTTTTGTATCTAAAGTTGGTCAGACAAATGCAAGGTGGTCAAGATGAAAATCCTTTTGGCGATGATGCATCACAACACCAAAGAAAATATTTCAGCTTTTAAACCAGGTAGAGTACTTCTTTCCTAAAAGTCTTAGCTTCTTTTATATGGTAGTTATTTGTGCAATCCAGCCTGCCTAATCAAATATAAACAATGGTTTAATATTTAATAATAATGAGAATGTGAAGATTTGTTGGCGTGTCAGTATTTATTACTGCAAGTGGTAATCTTAACAATTGACCATCTTGTCTCATTTCTGCTTATGGATAGTGTTAAATTAAAAGTGTCCTTGGAAGATTATGTTCAGCTAGTTGATTAATTTTATTGATGATACTTTTGTCTTCATTATCTCAGACTACCCTTGCTTCATCATATTTTTGTGTTGTTACGCTAGGATTCCAGAGCACATCTTCGGTATTGAGAACAGGGATACTTTAACACACAAGGCCACATGGGTGATTATTGAATTCCGTTATTTACTTGGTGCTCATATTTACTTCTCTACTAAATCCTAATCTGGTGCCGTTTCACTGGACAATATTCAGCAAAGCTTTTGAAAAAGGCAGATCATTGCAGAGCTGTCTATGCAGGCTCACATCTGTTTTGGGTTGATGATCATGATAACATGAAAGATGGAGAGAGGTATGCTTCTATTTTGGGTTGAACAGATAGTTTTAAATTTTAGGTAAATTTTAATTATTTGGATGTCATCATAATCCTAAAAGTTATTGTAGTAAAACTAAATTCCATCTCTCTCCTTCTTCCCAACAATTCAACACCAAAAAGAATTCAAGTTCCGTCCTCTTTGCCTGAAAAGTCTGCCCCCATCACCAATGACCACGATATGCGTCTGTGCCCATCACCCTCAAATTTCCTTAGCCACTGTTCACAGCCCAGATCTGCTCCCCTTTGTCCAGTTCTCACTGTCCAGTCATGCCAACTCTGTTTGTCAAATTGTCCTCTGTCGATTCCATGTAGAGGTCTAGGTCTTCTCTTCCGTGAACGTTAAACTCCTGTTATCTTGTCTTCCTTTTTTAGTCCAGTTTCTTTATATACATATATATATATGTCATTTCTTATTTTTATTTTGTTGGTTGTTCTATTAAAAAAGATTGGATATAAATCTTAGTTTATTTTTGGGGCTATACTTGTAAACACAAGTTCACCCCGGTTTTCTGTTGCTTAATGTTAAATTTGGTTAAAACTTGGCAGCAACCTTTTCTGAGGTATTCTATCGTGTTTTATTTCACTAATTGAAAGTCTTTTGTGTTGCCTTTGGACGGGATGTTATTTACTGTTATGAATCATTTGAACAGATGTTTTCATGTTATTGGCATCAGTATGTAATGGCTAAAGGTTTTAATCTTTCTAATTCCTCGGAGTTGACAATTTTGAGACACTTTTTCTTTGCAATGAAAATTGTTGTATTCTTCACAAAATATCTTCCTTATAACTATGTTAACGACCTACACTTTCGGGAGAAAAGGGAAATAGGATGTCCAAACATGGACTTTATCTAAAAGTATATTTTGTGCCAGTGATGTTCTAGGTTTGGGACAAGATTGAGTTCCTTACTTTCTGGAACATGCTTATTGACTAGATTGAGTCATTACTTCAGGACATATATAAACATGCATATTTTATAGAGGAAAACAAATATTGTTGCCATCTTGGAAATATGATCCACTGCAGACAATTCACAGAAGTTCTATTCACCAGAAGTCAAGGCTTGGATATGGTATGGTAAGTTGGCATACATCTACTATCTCACAATGCATGTCACTCATCTGAGATAGTGAATATGAAATTTCAATATGAATATTGAATTCTTTATTCACAAGTAACATGAGGATGCTGGAAAAATAAAATTGAGCCATTGGTTTCTTAAACTCGATTGCAATATGAATATTTGTATTCATTTGTAATTTGGGATGGTATGCCTGGGGTCACAATGTCCCTAGATTGGTCACAATGGTATTCACAGTGTGAAAGCAGGTGGTACAGATTTGACATGTCCTTAAATGCTTCATTATTCATCTAAAATCTATATTGTATATTTGAGACTGTGATTGCTAAATGCAATTAAAATAATTTGCCCAACACTAGTTGCTTATAAATTTAAATGCAAATAAGTCCCTTGTTTGCTTGGCTGTCCCATATACTTGCAATTGCAGTATTAGTTATGAATTCTACATGTAAAATCTGGATGATATGTGAAGTGGATGGTATGTATGTGTTGTCCCTTAATCCCCTAACTGTAATGGTATATTTGAGACTTTATGAGCCCAATTGTAATGACAATATGACTTCTATATTTGTATTTCATAATCTTTATATTGGATAATGTGTGTGATGAAACTAATTGCAATGACAGTATGGTGTTTTTATTCATAAACAGAAATTTGTATTGTATGTTTGAGCCTGAATGCTTTTATCACGTCATACTATTTGGATGTCTCTTCGGTATGCTAGGTAAAGAACAATAGGAAATATCAGAAACTTCTATTTAGCTTCTGTTATGGTTAAGGCAAAGATGAATATTGAAGGAAGGGAAAAAGGTATCACGCCATTTGTGTTAACAAATTACGGGTTGTTATGGCAGCAACAGCAGCCAAAGCATCTTGCATAACCAGTTTATGGGACCGAGTCCTGTCGTTACGAGTATATAATGAGATATAGTGATTTATGCCAATAAAATCAAATGACCCCATCAAGTGTTTTCATTGAGATGGGATACTTTCCATAGAAAAGTGGGTGACTTGCGATTGAATTTCTTTGTAATCAATTTTAGGATCGTGCCTTCTTTCCTAAGCTGCTCATTTGTGCCTTCTTTCTCGATTGGCGGTAATTGTATTTTCCTCAAACTATGATGTTGTTTGAAAGTTTTTCTATTGTTTTTTGGGTTGTTGGTTTAGTTGTTGACGTTGTTTCACTTTATTTATGCAATGATTCAAATTCTAGAGAGACAGAAAGAAATTGAGACCCGCTGTTAGTGGCATCTCTCTTTTCTCTGTTGAGTTTTTCACTCTTCGATCTTCTTTACAAGTGGTGTCTTCATGGAACTAACAAACTGTCCCAAAGCCCTAAACATCACTAGGTTGCTTTTGTTAACTATGTTGCTTCACTTTCCCCTGAAAGATTTTATTCAAAAGGTACTACGAACCCTTTCTCAAAATAATTCTTGGATACTAACTACCCTACCTACAGACAAAATAAATATTGGATATCAATGAGTTTTCAAAATAAAACACAAGGAATATGGTAATGTAGAAAGATATAAGGCTAAGTTAGTGACGAAAGGATATACTCAAACAAAAAAGATAAATTACGTGGATTCCTTTTTACCAGTTGTCAATATAACCACTGTGAGGTTATTAATTGCTCTAGTATCTATTGATAAATGGTTTCTAAAACAATTAGATTTGAACAACGTCTTTCTCCATGGAGATCTAATAGAATAAGTATATGACTTTTCCTCCGGGATTAGTTTCAAATGGAGCTAACCAAATATGCATAGTTTAGATATCCCTTTATGGACTTAAACAAACTAGTAGACAATATTTTTCCAAATTATCCACCTTCTTAATCAAAAGTGGATATGAGAAATTCAAGAGTGATGATTATGAGATTGCATGTATCCATCATTACATTGTTTTGATGAAGACAATAATAAAAGGCAAGCTTGAAGAGAAGTACAACTCAACAAACAATAAAACCAAGGCTCAAGATTCAATCAAGAAGAATTAGGTTAAGATTTTATTTCTCTAGAGTCTTAAGATGATTAATTGGATAGAGTCTAGGCTAGGTGAACCTTGAAAAGAAGTCTCACAACTTTAAAATTAAATAAACATAAAATGAGACTTGCACACATACATATATGATTAACATGCTCATGCACTACACATGATTTTAGTGCATTAAAATATTACATCTTTGAAAAATCATGAATCATGCATATATACATCATGTAGAAGGTTCATCAAGCATCAAAGAAATTATTTTCAACACAGTTAATCGATTACAACATATGTTAATCGATTAAATATGAATGGGAACCCATTAATCGATTAAGTATAGGATTAATCGATTAACTGAGTTACAATAGTTAGAGTTTTGGTTTTCTTGGCATTGTTAATTGATTAAGCCATGCTTTAATCGATTAAACCTAGCAGATAACAATTACATATAAAAATTCATTTTTTCCCAATTTGGTCACAAGAACTAGTCTTGAAAATTTTAGAGATTAAATTTCAAATTCATTTTGAGCAAATTCCTTGTTGTGTGAAAAGTCATTAGTTTTCTTTGACACAATAAAAGAGAGATAAGATAGTTTCATTGGAAATTATCAATTGTGCATCAATTGTTAAAACCATATTTGAACAACCTAGCATAATCACACATTATTCTTTGAAGTCTTTTGTGATATTTCTGGTCAAGTTTTAGTGTGGTTCTTAATTGTTAGGTTAGCACATTTTAGGTGCAAAAATACTTGTAAATATGTTGCCGATTTTCTTGGGTTCTCTTGGTGTGTTAGTATCACCTTACAAGAGTCTCGATATTGAGTTAGGATTGGCTGGGGCCAGAATCGTTAGAAGTGGTTTTTAGTATCCAATAGAAGCGGGTTGAGGGTCGAACCATTCAGGTATCTCTAGAGGCTAAGAAGGAAGTATTGTTTTTTGGAAGTGTTTTTATAAAATATTGATTCCAATAGTGAAGAAAAATCTCCCAAGATTGGACGGGAGGCCTAGATGTAGTTTGCAAGTAGACCCACAAAATGAACCATGATAAAAGATCATTGTCTGAAATTATCTCTATCCCTTTAATTTCAGTCGATTTATAATTTTCTTAGTTAGATTACTTTGCTTATTGAGTTTACCACATGCTTTGAATCTATAATGATACTTAAGCATAAACTCATTAATATATTGCATTTGAAATTGTTGTTAAATTTATGTGCAAGAAAACATATTTTCAAGAAAATTAGGAATCAGGTTAATCGATTAAACCTATGATTAGTCGATTAATACTTGATGTTATTAATTGATTAAGACTCAACATAATCGATTAAACTGGTAATTTTTCAGAACATCTCATTAATTGAAAAAGTGGCATTAGTGCTTCGCAACACTTATTCACCCCCTCTAGGTGATTGTAAGCCCTTATTATCCAACAAGTGGTACCAGAGGTAGTACGACGGTACTAGCTAGACTGCTTAGATCATTGATCCTAGACATCTTTCACTACGGGCTCCACTAACACATTTCGGTTGTGATGGCTCATCCATCAACTGCCCTCCGATTTTCAGTGGCGAGGGGTACACCTAAGGGAAAGTTAGAATGAGAATATTCATCAAGGCTATCGATATGGATATTTGGGATTCCATACAAAATGGTCCTTATATTCCACAACACCTAGTGAAAGGTGAAGCCAAAGAAAACCCAAAACACCTGTGGACGAATGATGAGAAACGAAAAGTACAACACAAATTGAAAGCAAAAAACATCATCATGTCCGCACTATCCTATGACGAGTTATTTCGGGTTTCACAATGTAAAATTGCTAAGGATATATGAGACACTTTACATGTGACTCATGGGGACACCAGTGAGGTCAAACATGCTAGATTGAATGCTTTAACACACGATACAAGTTATTTTGCATGTTTCCAAATGAATCAATTAGTGATATGGAAAAAGTAATTTACTCACATTGTTAATCATCTAGTTGCATTAGACAAGATTTTTGCTAAAGGTGAATTAACTAATAAAATGTTGAGGTGTCTTGACAAGGCATGGCAACTCAAGGTGACAACTATAGTTGAGTTCAAGGATCTTTATTCGATGTCACTAACAACTCTCTTTGGCAAGTTCTAGGAACACGAAATGGAGTTAGGATTAGAAAAAATAAAAAGGGAATATCTCTCAAAGCCACAACATCAAAAAGTCAAGAAGAGAGATATGACGAAGAAAATTCTAATTCAGATATTAATGACGAGACCATGTCACTCTTGGTTAGAAAATTCAACAAATTTATCAAAAGCAAAGGAGGAGTACAAATGTTTCAGAAAAAGGAGACAAAATATTCAACCAAGAAAGGCAAGAATCCCAAAGATCACTACACTTGCAATGAATGCGGTAACTCAGGCCACTTGAAATACCAATGCCCAAGTTAACTCAAGAAGGTTGAAAATGAGAAGAACAATCCTCAGGAATTCAAATCAAAAAAACTATACATAGTGTCAAACATGCTAGAAGAGGATTCGACTTCTAGAACCTCGAAAGAAGAGGAATCGACAAAACTTTGCCTCATGGTCAAAAATCAGAATTCTTGAAACTCAAGCAATCAAGAAGAGTCGAATGAGGTGTGCCTAAGAATGCATGGAAATCATTTGTATTTGGATAGCATATGTTCTAGGCACATGATGAGTGATATATCGCTGTTCTTGGAACTATCACTCAAAGAGAAAGGTCATGTCACGTATAGTGACAACAACCAAGGCAAGATACTTGGGATAGGCAAAATCGGTAATGCTTCACAAACAATAATTGACAACATGCTTTATGTGGAAGGATTTGAGCATAATTTTCTAAGCATAAGCCAACTTTGCAATAAAGGTAATAATGTATCTTTTGATTCCAAATTTTGCATAATTAGTAGTGGCATAGACAATAAAATTAATTTCGTTAGCCATCGAATAAACAACATTTACATGGTTAATCTAGAGGATATCACTTCACTATTTTCAAATTGTTTTATTTCAAAAGAAAGTGAGATTATTGTTTGGCATAGAAGAACAACACATCCATTTGAAACATGTAGAAAATTTATCTTCCAAGGTCTTAGTGATTAGATTACCAAAACTGAATTTTAAAACTGAGGATATTTGCGACTCTTGCCAAAGGTGCAAGCAAGTCAAAAATTCTTTTTCATCAAAAAAATGTGGTAACCACAACAAGGCCTTTGGAGTTGCTCCATATGGACTTGTTTGGACCATCACGAATTATGAGCTTTGATGATAGTTAATATGCACTTGTCATTGTGGACGACTTCTCTAGATTCACATGGACATTGTTTCTTGCTTTGGAAAGTAACTTTTAATTTTTAAATCCTTTAAAAATCTTGCCAAACCTCTTCAAAATCAACTAACTCATATAATAATGTGTATTTGAAGTGACCATGGTGGTGAGTTTGAAAACCACCAATTCGATAAATTCTGTCAAAAATGTGGCATTCATCACCAATATTTTGCTCCTAGAACTCCTCAACAAAATGGAGTTGTTGAGAGGAAAAATCGAGTTCTTGAGGAGTTGGCGTGAACCACGTTAAATGAAAGAAAAATGCCTAATAATTTTGGGTTGATGCGGTGCATACTGCATGCTATATAATGAACAGAGTCCTATTGAGGCCTATAATCTTGGAAACCTCCTACGAACTTTTATAAGGTCGAAAATCGAATATTTCACATTTTCACGCTTTTGTGTGTAAATGCTTCATTTTAAATAACGGTAAACATACTATGAATGTTAAGAGTCTATACATGTACATTTTGATGAGTCTATTCCAAAAGAGAAGAGGAATGTTGTTTCTGATGATATTTCAGGTGCTCTTGAAGATGCATACACTAAGGATGCAGAATCTGAAAAAGTGTTGCAAGATAATCAAGAAGCAAGTCAAGATCATCAATATATGCCACAAGCTTGGAAAACAAAGAAGGACCACTCCATCAATAAGGTTATAGGTGATACCTCAAGGGGAGTTGTAACCTCTAATTCACTTTGTAATATGTGTAACTTTATTCCTATTGTTTCTCAAATTGAGCCTAAGACTATAGACGATGCAATAGAGGATGAACATTAAGGAATAACTATACAAGAAAAGCTTAACCAATTTGAACGTAGTAATTTTCGTGAATTCTTTCATTTTTATAATTTCTGCAATTACGCGTATTATACCTATTTGCAAAAATACCTCGACTATTCCGCTCGTTAATATGTAAAGCTCAATAAGCATATCTTGAGTTGATATGGAAATGGGATCCCCAATAGCCGGAGACAAGAGATTTGTAAGAGAAAAG
Source organism: Lupinus angustifolius (assembly GCF_001865875.1). Taxonomy (NCBI): domain Eukaryota; kingdom Viridiplantae; phylum Streptophyta; class Magnoliopsida; order Fabales; family Fabaceae; genus Lupinus; species Lupinus angustifolius. The sequence goes on from NW_017718316.1 coordinate 29,548, forward strand.
ATAAGTAAACGAGCTTCTGCTTGAGCCTCCAAGGATAAAGGCACATGGACAGCCTTATGAAAGATATTCAGTCCATTAGAATAGAAGTTAAAGAGGGTATTTATACCCGTCGTGTCCTTTATATGGAAATCAGAGGACAGGGTGCCATTCCCTTGACTCGGATTGACGAGAATTTGACTCCACGAGAAATTGAACAACAAGCTGCAGAATTGGCCTATTTCTTGCGCGTCCCAATTGAAGCATTTTGAAAAAAAAATTCTATATAAAAGGGGCCTTCTTTGGTTTTGAAATCTGACTAATATTCATTACACGAAGTGCTCTTTCGTGTTGTATTCATCAAAAGGGGCAATTGCTTCGAATCTTAACAATTGATATCTTTTGGAACAATATTTTTATCTTCATTCGAATTACAAATAAAAAAAACGCGGGAATGTATTCAATTTATATTATATATGTGGGCTCTCTGACTTGTAAGATCATCCTGTTAGTGGCACAAAATGGATTTTTCGAAACAAATTAGATGAGTTCGGTTTGATTATTAGAAACAATGATAGATTTGTAGCCAAGGGTGATAATCAAGATGAATGATTTGATTATGATGAAATTTATGCCCCCGTTGCAAGGTTAGAGGCTATTAGAATGCTTTTAGCTTTTGCTTCAATAATGAATTTCAAACTTTACCAAATGAATGTAAAAAATGCATTCTTGAATGGATACATTCAAAAAGAAATATATGTTGACCAACCCCCTGGTTTTGAAAATTATAAGTATCCAACCATGTTTATAAGTTGATAGACTTAGCTCGTTTCTTTTAGAAAAAAAACTATGTAAGGGGAAATGCTAACACTATTCTTTTATATCCAAATCTAAAAAGGACATTTTGTTAGTTCAAATTTATATCGATAAAGTAATCTTCGATGCAACTAACATGTCTTGTGCAAGGACTTTTCTGATTTAATGAAAGGTTAGTTTGAAATGTCCATGATAAACGAGTTAACATTTTTCCTTGGACTGCAAATCAAGCAAATGAACAATGGCATCTTTGTTCATCAATCTAAATATTGCAAGGTGCTTCTAAAAAAGTTCGAGATGGATAAATCCATAGAGGCTTCAAATCCTATAGCATCATCTTGCTATCTAGACAATGATGAGAAAGGTAAGGCAGTAGAGGTAACCAAATGTCGAGGTATGATCGACTCTATATTATATTTAACTTCAATTTGTCTTGATATAATGTTTAGTGTTTACATGTGTGCTAGATATCAAGCCTCTCCTAGATAATCACATTTTTCTACAATCAAATACATCATGAAATACTTAAAATGGACCATTAATATGGGACTTTGGAATCCTAAGGATGCATCACTTTTTGTAATAGGATACTCTGAATCCGACTTTGATGGCCTTAAATTGGATCGAAAGAGTACTACTGGTACTTTCCACCTATTAGGTAGTTCACTAGTTTCATGGAATAGTAAAAATCAAGTATGTGTTGCTTAGTCAACCGCCAAAGCGAAATATATTATTGATGGCGTATGTTGTGCACAAATTCTTTGGATGAAGCAGCAACTTTTAGACTTTGGTCTAAAACTTGATAACGTTCCTATCAAGTGTGAGAATACTAGCATCATAAAACTATCAAAGAATCCCATACTACATTCTAGAATAAAGCATATAGAGATAAGGCATCATTTTCTTAGAGATTGTATGCTTAAGCGTGATTGTGTTTGTAGAAACCTCAAAGAAACTAGTTGATATATTCACCAAGCCCCTTCCTAGGAATTCATTCTTTGTCTTGTGCAAAGAACTAGACATACTTGATGAATCATATCTAAACTAGTTTGTTTTAGGTTCTTGTACAATCTTAATGACTTTCTTTTGTGATCTTGTTATATGCCTTTATGATTTCTTGGTTGAATGCATGTTTCTTGTGCTTATTTGACTTCATGTAGTTTTGATTGTGTTTTAGTGTGTTCTGATTCTTTACGATAGGTTCTTTTTAGTCATGTCTTAGCAAGCCTTAGAGCAAATTCGAATTGTACTCCAATCTGTGGAATCACTGCATTTAATCAATGTTCTATGTTTTATCGATTACCACATACATTTTTAGTATATGTAATCGATTATCTAGTGATTAATCATTTACCTAAGCATTTGTTTTTATATTTAATCGATTAAATAGGGCCTACGTCAAATAACTGAAATAATTTTGAGTTTTAGGGGCCAACACGGTTAGGACAGGGAAATGAGTTAATCGATTAACGAATCCTTAATCGATTAAATTGGGCATAATTTTCAAATCCATAATCGATTCAACATGTTCTTAATCTAAATGTTAAAATTAAAATTGCAATGGAAGATTGTTGGATATATCATTATTGATTCAGAGCATGCAACAAATTCAGTAAGCAATATAATCTAAGTATGGTAACCATAGATAAACTGAAATGTAAAGAGATAAGGGATAGAGAAAATGAAGACGAATATTTTCATTTCTGGTTCGATTGCTAACCACCGCAATCTACGTCGAGGCCTCCCCCTCTGTTCTTGGGAGATTTCTTCACTATAGAAATTTTTTTTACAAACACTCATCCAATTACAAGACTCCCTTCTTGGCCCTAGAGCTTCCAATGGTTTGACTTTCTCACCCGCTTCTGATAGAGACTCAACACTACTTCTAATGGTGTGGCCCTAGCCACTTCTAACTCTCAACCAAGACTCTTGGTTAAGTGAATACTCATAGTACCTAACCGCAACTAGGATTTCGCAAATCCTATTATCTCTTACAAGATAATACCAACACACCTATGAGAATACAATACAACCATCTACAAAATTTTGTGCAAGTGATGTGCACTTAATTGTCCTATTATTACACTTATGAACATAAGCTAAACCATGCCCAAGAATATTGCAATACTCAAAGAAAGTTATTGTGTGATTATGCACGGTTTCCAAGGACGGCTTTACTATAAAGCATAATCGATTATTTTCAATTAAGCTATCCTCTTTCTTATCTTGATTCAAAAAAGTTGAAAACCTTTCACCAAAGTAAGAAATTTTCGCTCAGAGATATGGAAATTGGATTCTAAAATTATCAAGATGTTATTTTTTATGAGCACATGAGAAAATGACCAACTTTTATACATATCTGTTTTTTGTTGGACTTAATCGATTAACACACTTCTTAATTGACTAATGACCCCATGAAATCCAAGATTTCAGCTATTGTTACTCCATTTAATTGATTAACATATTACTTAATCGATTAACGGGTTCCCATGTTATTTAATCGATTAACACAAGTTGTAATCAATTAACCGTGTTGAAAAACATTTCTTTGATGCATGATGAATCTTCTACATGATATGAATATGTATGATGAATGATTTTGAAAGTTGAAATTTATAAACCAATTTTAGTGCACCAAAACCATGTTACCATATGTAAATACTTGAGCATGTTAATCGTGTATGAATGTATGCAAGTCTCATTTTAGGTTGATTCAATTTTAGGATTGTGAGACTTCTATTCAAGGTTCAACTAGCCTAGACTCTATCCAATCAATCATCATAAGACTCTAGAAATGTACAACTCTAAGCCGAAGTCTTCTAGAACTCAATAGAAGAAGGTTTGTTTATCTACAACAAAATTGTTGATGGTGATAAACAACTATAGCCTAAGGGTGTATGGAACGATGATGATACGAAAAGAGTTCAATATGGCCTCAAAACCTCAAAGCCAAAAATATTTTGATCTCTGCACTAGGAATAGATGAATTCTTTAGGGTGTCTAATTGCAAAGTTGCAATGGAAATGTGGGACAGTTTAGAGAGAACTGACAAAGTTACCAAAAAGGTCAAGAGGTGTAGGCTTAATACTCTCTCATAAGAGTATGACATGTTTTTGATGAAGCTTGTAGAGAAAATCTTAGATTTCCAAAAGAAATTAACTCATTTCATTAAACATCTAATTTATCTTTTAAAAGTATTAACTAATAGTGACTTAAACCTTAACGTACTTAGGTCACTAACAAGAGCATGACAGCCTAAAGTGGCATCCATTTCTGAAAAAGAAAGATATACCCAAAATGTCCTTGGATGAACTATTTAGAAAATTGTAGGAACATGAATTGGAATTAAACCAATTATAGCAACATGAACAATTGGAAAAAAGGGCAAGACAAAATCATTAAAGGCAAAAGCATATTCTTGTGAAACATCACAAGATAAAGAGTGTGATGTTGACAAAATTGGAATTATGAAACTTCTTATAAAGAAGTTCAGCAAATTCCTCAGAAAATTGAAGGTTCAAAGTCTAGCCCATGCAAACGATTAATTAAGAGCAATGAAACATTAACTTTTGGATAAAACTTTACATACTTTGAGTGTGGAAAGCTAGAACATATCAAAGTGGAATGTGCATCCCTAGAAAATAAAAACTCGTTCATGGGAAATACATAAAAGAAAGAAAATGAGAGTATATATTGAATGGGAAGATAACGATGTGAGTTATAATTCAAAACCAAAACACGAAGAGCATGCACATTTTTTCCTAATGGTCTCATACCAATCTGACGACGAGGTTAGTGATTCTGAATTTTTTGATAAATCTTCTTATGATAAATTACAAAAATGTATCCCCAGCAGAGTCGTCAACTGTCGCGCCCCAATTTTCGGTTGCATGAACTTCATTAGAGTCGCCACTACATTTTTTTCGTCAAAAATGTAGAAAAATATTTTGGCCCAATCGCATTGGGCCTTGGACTTTGATATCCAAGTTCGGGGTCGCAAGAAAAGAGAGATATAATAGTTTCATTGGAAATAATCAATTGTGCATCAATCGTCAAAACCATTTTTGGAGATCCTAGCATAATCACACATTATTGTTTTAAGTCTTTTGTGATATTTTTGGTCAGGTTTTAGTGTGGTTCTTAATTATTAGATTAGCACAATTTAGGTTCAAAACAACTTGTAAATTTGTTGACGATTTTCTTGAGTTCTCTTGGTGTGTTAGTATCACCTTTGTTAGAGAATTGAGTGGGGAAATAATAGCTACAGATAGGTGTTGTTTCTCACTTGTATAAAAGTCTTGGTAGCGAGTGAGGAGTGGTTGGGGCCAGAACTGTTAGAAGTGGTGTTTAATATCCATTAGAAGCGGGTTGAGGGTCAAACCATTCAAGGACCTCTAGAAGCTAAGAAGGAAGTATTGTATTTTGGAAGTGTGTTTGTATAACATTGATTCCCAATAGTGAAGAAAAATCTCCCAAGATCAGATGGGAGACCTGGAAGTAGTTTGCAAGTGGACCCGCAAACGAACCAGGATAAAAGATCGTCATCTCAAATTTTCTCCATCCCTTATCCCTTTAATTCCAGTCGATTTAGAATTTGCTTAGTTAGATTACTTTGCTTATTGAGTTTATTGCATGCTTTGAATCTTTAATAATAGTTAGGCATAAATTTGCTAGGTATATTACATTTGAAATTGATTATAATCGATGTTAAAGTTCTTTGCAAGACAACATATTTTCAAGAAAAACAAGAATCAGGTTAATCGAGTAAACCTATGATTAGTCGATTAATCCTTGTTGTTATTAATTGATTAAGACTCAACATAATTGATTAAACTGGTAACTTTTAAAAATATCCCATTAATCGAGAAAGCGGCATTAGTGCTCCGCAACACCTATTCACCTCCTTTAGGTGACCGTAAGCCCTTGTTATCTAACACATTCCTTGATCATCAAGTATTCATCTATTGGTTCTATCACTATTCCTCTGGTCTATGTGGATGACATTATCTTATCTCACAATGATTTAAGTAAGATTAATGAACTCAAAACAAGATTGGACAAATCTTTCTAGATCAAGTATCTTGGTGATCTTTAGTACTTCTTAGGATTCGGGATAGCAAGGAATAAAGAAGGGGTCTCAATGAACCAAAGAAAGCATACCTTGGAGATAGTCTTAGATGTAGGGTTTTTGGCTTGCAAACTTGCTCCTACTGCTATGCTTGCTAGAACTCACCTAAGTCAAATTCTAATGGGCCTTATGCTGATCCAATTGCCTAGATAAGGTTAGTAGAAAGATTAATTTATCTCACCAACACTAGACCTGATCTTGCCTTTTTTGTCCATCATCTTGCTTAATTCGTGTCCACTCCCACTTGTAATCACCATGATGTAGCCCTTAGAATGATCAAAATATATCAAAGTGATAGTGGTTGGGCTTATGCCTAGATACAAGGAGATCTATCACAAGTTATTATATCTATCTAGGGAGTTCGTTGATTTCATAGAAATCTAAGAAAAAAGATTGTTTAAGGGAGTTCATGTAAGGCATAATATAGAGCTATGACTATTATAACTTGTGAGATCAAGTGAATTACCTATATACCCAAAGACTTGAGAACCTACGTTTTTCACCAACAATTTGAGACTGTGACAACCAATCTATTGTTTATATTGATTATAATCATATCTTCCATGAAATGACCATGTAGACTTGGATTGTCATACCTAAAGGAAGAATGCTCTAATGGGTTGGTCAAACATCTCCACGAATGTTTCCTCTCAAGTTCAATTGGTGGATACACTCACAAAACCATTAGGTTACGTTCCAAAGATTATACTTCAATCCATCTCAAGTTGAGACTCCTGAATATTTGTACCCCAACTAATAGGGGGTATTAGACAAAGAAAATAAAGGAAAACTTGAAACAGAGCATTCATATTATTTTCCTATATATTCTATGTTGTTTTCAAAATACTAATAAAATTATTGGTTGTATACTCATCACTTTACTATTAGGTTGCATTTTAATTCCTCGTATTTTATGATATATTATTAGTGGTTGATCCATGTCTCATTTTATTCTTGATATTTCAAAGTTTGTATTAACTGTAAACTTTAGTTTTTGGTGTATTAAATTTCCAGGTAATATTCTAAAAGTATTGTCTTTAAAAATTTTTAAAGTTCTTTCATTTCATATTAATAGTTCTATTGGCATATATATTCATCCATGAAAATATAATTTTTATTAACACTTCTACTCCTTGAATGTATATTTTTGGTATTTCATCCTTAAATAGTAGTTTTTTGAATTTAACATTCTATAGATGCCTTATTTATTAACATAATTCTTAATGATCCTTAGGATACTGTTGATTTCATTGGATATTTTTCTATATAACTACAATTTTTTCTCCCTTTTTACTTATTTAATTGTTCTACTCTTTCCAAATAACCTATTTGTTTTAAGTCTATAGATTTTATATTTTAAATCATGATCTACTCTGCTTATTTTATTGAACATGCATACTTATTATATCAAAGACACTTGATACAAGATGTAGAGAACTAATTCTTGAAAATATATGTTTTAATTGAGTTCATAAATAAAAAAAAATTTATTAGCCACATGTCACGATGTATACTATACATAGACTGCATTTTAGATGGAACTCTGCCTTCTTTCATGTGGAGGACTTGTTTCTAGTGCAAAACCATGTATTGGTGCATATACCTTATTCTTTCCGTCTATTACACAAAGCATTCATTTCAGATATCAAAGTATTCTTTTTAACCTAGACTTTCAAAGCTCGTGATCGCATGTATTATTCTCAAACTACCATCTCCATGATCAAATGAGTATAATTTTCAATCAAGCATGTTGAGGCTAAAAAACTATTTAACACATTCATAAGTGCCAAACATACCTAAATTTCATACACTTTTATGGCACTTATCTTAAGCATAATTGAGAAAAACCAACTTAAAACAATACTTTTTGGATAAAATATCACGATCTAGTATATTTGTGTTTGTATTTCTCTTTAATGTGTTTTGTACGATTTAGAAAGAAAAAGAAAAGAGAATAAAGACTCATGGTCCAATAAGAAAAAGAAGTCAAACTCAAGGTGCTCAAGCAGGCAGCTTAGCATGGACCAAGCTATGCTGAGCTGACCTGGACACTAGCCTGGCACGGTCAGACCCAACCTGGCTCAGTCAAACCAACCTGACACAGACCAAGTTGCTCAAGCAGGCAGCTTAGTGGACCTGCTTGACCGCTCAGCCTAGCACCAGACAAAGCCTGACACGGTCAGAACACAAGCTTGGCACGGTCAGACACAAGCCCAGCACACGCCCAAGCTGCTCAAGTAGGAAGCTCAACGGTGCCACATGTGTGCTCAGCGATGAACCAGACACCTGACCACATCAGCAAGCACCAAGCCATGTCTCAGTCAGCACGGTGTTGAAAGTGTATCTCAGTGTATTTTATTGGCAGTTTATCCCCCTCAACAAATCGTCCTGACAGCAGTGCCAATTTGTTGAGAGGTTATTACTCTCATTTTCGTTATGTTCTTTTTGTTTGATTAAGTAAGAGAACTCGGTTTTACTCTTTGTTCACCATCTCGGCTTTGTTGAAAATAAATTCCAACGCCGGTATAATGGCTTCAAGAATATTCCAGTTACAACTTACTTCTTTAATAATCATGTAAATAAGTCATTCCTTCTTTGCCCCATCTCGGCTTTGTTAGAATAAATTCTAACGCCGGTACAATAGTATCGAAGCAATTACCTATTACATAATTATTAAGTACCTTTGAATATCATCTCGGTTTTGTGGAATAAATTCCAACACCAGTTTAATGGTATTCTAATATATAAAAGTGATGAATAGGTAGTTGTTAGATACAAATAAATAAATAAAGAACAAAAGAATAATAAACATTTCTAGTTCAAAAGTTTGAGAAGCATCACTTGCATTTTGAGGAATCTATTTTTCTTAAGCTGTTTTAAGAAATCTGTGTTTTTCTTAGGTGTTTTGAGATATTTATGATTGTGATAAGTTGAAATTGTTGAGTTTAATTTATCATAAACCAAACAGTGTGCTTGAGAGTTAGATTGTTGTAGTTTCAATAATTGTAATTCGTAATAAGTAGTATTTGATATTTCCATGTCAGGTCTAAACTTTGCCGATTCAGTGGTGCCAAGATCTACCTAGGGAGAGGCATTCGATTTATTCGTGATTTAATAGCTCTTCCTGTTTGTGAACTCAAAATGCAAGAGGTACGTACTTCCACAACCATTTGAAGTAAATTTGATTTCTTTGTGTCTTTTCCGACCTTTTATCACAGACACATATTCATTTCCTTTTCTTGATCTTCAATCTTTCAATTTTTTATAATAGATTATTTTTCCGATGCATGGAACACTGGTTGGATAGAGGGATAGAATTTGATTTCATTGTGCCATTTCCGACCCTTTATCAATGGCACAACTCTCTTGATTTTCAATCTTTGAATTTCTTTATATATAATTGATGCAAGGAAAATGGTGTATTTCTTGAGATTTCAATTGTGACGGTACTAAGATTTTTATAATCTTCATCTTGATCATCCAAGAGAATTTGATCTTGATGAACTGAACTTTTAATTGGCTTTACAAATCCAAGAGTTTTATTTGGTCTTCTGAAACTGTATAATGCTTGGAAGATGAATTCAAGTTGCATATAATTTATAAATTTGAATGAGATCTTAATTTGTTGGATGGCTCTATTTGAAATTTCAATATGAATTATGAATTCTTCATTCATAAGTAATATGAGGATGCTGGAAAAATAAAATTGAGCCTCTGGTTTCCTAAGTTCAATTGCAGTATGAATTTTTTATTCATTTGTAATTTGGGATGGTAAGCTTTGGTGCCACAATGCCGCTAAATAGGTCATGATGATATTCCCATGTGAAAGCTGATCGTATGGATTTGGCCATATGTCCATAAATGCTTCAGTATTCATTACATGGTAAAGTTTAGACTGTGATTGCTAAATGCGATTAATAAAATTTGAAATCGGATGATATGTCGAATACTCGTTGCCTATAAATTCAAAGGTGAACAAGACCCTTTTTTGATTGGATGGCCCATATACTTGCAATTGCATCGCTATGTAAAATCTGGATGATTTGCAAAGTGGATGGTATGTGTGTGTTGTCCCTTAATCCCCTAACTGTAATGGTATATTTGAGACTTGATAAGCCTAATTGTAATGACAATATGACTTTTATATTCATATTTCGTAATCTTTATATTGGATGATGTGTGTTTGATGAACCTAATTGTAATGGTGGTATAAACTTTTTCTTCATAAACAGAAGTTTGTATAGTATGTTTGAGCCTTGCCTTTATCACGTCATACTATTCGGATATGTCTCTTCATAGTTTTTCAGATCGCCTAAGTGGCTTTCAAATGCTTTTCCGTGGCAAATGGGTTGATAAATTTGCCATACGAGGGATAGTGTGTCATCCGTTCTTCCCATGTCATGTTAGTAAAAGGAGATAAAATTATATTAGCATTCTGTTGGAGTTAAACTTCTTTCTTTTTTGTATCTTGACACTTGCTGCCCTTCTTGGGTTTCATTTAGAAATAGAGCTAGTTGTTGATTCAATCATTCATAAATAAAAGCTTCATCAACATGTCTGAAGATTATTTATAGGAGGTGACTTTAACAAATGGTGATACATATGACCAAGTAACAGGAATCGTCTTCATAAGTTTGTGAAGGATAATTGAAATCTGTCAATTATGGAGGCTGTTTATTTCTAGTGAGGAATCCCCACCATGTGTACTATTTTACCCTTCCCTTCACATTGACAATTTCAGAATGTTCATGCGGTTATGTAATCCATTGCTCTTCTCTGTTCAATTCTGATTTATGTTTCAGTTTTGCGACCTGTGGGCAAAACCTCAACTACAGATAGAGAATAAGTAGTATCTTATGTGTAGAAGTTTTCACCTTCGTATTCTTTTCTTACATTCGATTAGCTTTTGAAAAAATGTGCATCCATTGAGTGTTAGCACTTCTGAATCAGTGTTTTTTTGTTGTTCCTGGAAGTATCCGCTTTTATGCATTTTTTTGTTAGGATTTGAGTATTCCATTTTTGGTTGGAGGGGTAGTGTAGTTTTGAGCTATCTAATTACATTGCCTTTGCATAAATTTGTAATTTCTAGTCAAGTTTCTAATATCTACTGCCAAATTTTATTTGATGACCTGAATTTCTACCCTAATGAAAACCCTTTCATGGAAGTAATGTCAAATTTCTGAATGGTATGTTAGCCTTTATCATGTAGTACTTTTTGGATACGATTCTCCAATATTATATCAATTCGGTTAAGTAGTTTTCTAATGCCATGCCTTAGCAAACATGTGTGGATAAATTGGACCTCTAGTGGTAGTTTTCACTTCAACAGGAAGGGGATAGTGTGCTAACTTTTCTTGAAACATTATGTCAGTTCAAGAAGGTAGAGTTAATTGACATCCTCTCAGACTCCTCCCTTTTTCCACCCTTACAGTAACAACTTTTTTTGGTTTCACTCGGAAATGTTAATTTTGTAAATTGAAATTGAAGTTTGATTCAATTTCTTGTAACTATAATCATAATGTGCATGGTTTTGAAGACTAGATGAATATTTAGATGACTTTAACAACAAGTATCTTTATTGTATATGGTCGTGCATATTTTTGGCTGGTTATCCTTTTAATTGTCTCTACTGCTGGATGACAATGGGACCATTCCATCCTTCTTCAGAATGGGACCATTCCATCCTTCTTCAGAGTAGTTCAATTGCACATGACATCAACTTTGTGTGCATGTAACGAACACATTGTCTTACTCTTTATAACTGTGACCATTTGCCAAATCACTAAAGATGTTGAGAAGATCAATGACTGTCAAAGACTTGCACAAAGCAAATTGAGATTACTTCAGTCTGCTTGTGTTCTCTTGCAGGTACCTCGTTATCATTTAGGCACATTTCTTTTCTTGTTTTGCTGATTGAATTTCTTTGTAAATGATTTAATTAAAGTGACATCTTCCGTAAGCACAAACTCTGACCCAAAATCTTGAAGTATGTTGAGGCAATTTCTTTATTTTGTTAGTAATGAGATTTTCCTTAAAACTATGATGTTGGTGGTAAGTTCTTCTTTTGTTTTTTTCCCTTCCTGTGGATGATGTTGGTTTAGTTAACAAATGTTGCTTCACTTGATTTTTGAAATGGTTCAATTGAGTTTGTCTTATGCGTTAGGATTTCTTGTGTAGTCTAGTTTGATTATATGGAGAGTGAGATGAAATATCCTTTATTAAGTTAAGGAAGAGAAGGTAGTTGTTGTTGTGTATGTTACTTCTCTTCATCTATGCAGATTTTTGAAATGACAGGACATTCATAATCTAAATTCTGAATGGGGTGTAACCAGCCTTTATCGAGTAGTAGTACTTTTTGGATATGTTTCTCCAAATATTCATGAACATGGTTTTGAAGATTGTGTTAGAAACTAGTTATTGTTGTATATGCCTGTTTATTATTAATAATTCATCCTTTTAATATATATATATATATATATATATGAGCAAAATATTAATATGAATGGTGCTAATCTTAATAAGTTTATGCATGACTTTTATGTGAAAGATGGAGTTTGTTTACTTTGAAGGATATCTAGCCCATTATTCTCCCTTTTAACACTTGAAGCAAATTTTATCTCTGTTTCTAATGAGGATCAGTACTTAGTGAGGTTGACAATGTAAAAAAGGTATTCATTTTTTATTGTGAAATAATATTTGCCTAGAGACTTAGTACACATCTTGCAACATGTGATTTATTTCCTATCTCATGAAAGGACCAAAGTTGAGCTTCTCCATGTGGATTATTTTCATCAAAGTAGGACACAGAAAGTCAAACTTCAGCACTGTTATGTTACAGTTATTTTATAATGTGTAAAGGTAAGAACCCAGATTAATGGATCATTTAGTTACCACTCACTTATTGTCTGCTGTAACTAGTTGGAATAAAAAATATAAGTGTTAGTCAGTTTGTAAAAAATTAGATACCATGAGTACTGCAGAGAATATTTATTGTGGACCTACAAAATTCAACTTGCAAGGCATAAATTTTATGCTGAAAGCACAAGATTGTGAGTTCAATCGTTTGGCTTAGGGCAAACCAAGGCTGCGCATGCAATCCGTTGTTTGATTGTCATTCTTGAAAATCCACACACTGTAAGTTTTATTCATTACTAACATACAATATGTTATCTTCTGAGATATGCATTGATTTTCGGTCTCCAACTGCCTTTGTTTTATCTGGTACTACTTGCTGCAAATTTGTAAGAAAAATCACTTTAATGAAGTTTTCGAATTTCTAGGTAGAGTTTTCAAATATGAACCAACAATTTAAAGTGTTTTACAATTGCAACTTACCTTTTGAAAATGAAAAACGCAATTTGTAAGGTATTTTTCTAAACCAATTAGTGACTTGAATATGTGGAAGAGGACAATTCAACAAAAGAATATTACTCCTTTAACGAATCTAAATCCTTGAATGAATATAATTTTTGTAAAGCTTGAATTCTATGCCTATTTTATTTGAGACATCGTATCGGCTAAATTTGGCCTTGAAATTAATAATGGTATTCACAGGATAAAGGTTATAGTAATGATCTAAATATCCTATTTTTAGATCATTCTACCGAATGACATCGTTTAAAAAGTAGATTGTGTGACCAACCTATTCAACGGAAACATGAGTAAATGCATATAAACAGAACTGGTTATTTACTTTATAATATCATTATTACAAGATCGAGGATAGAATTTGTTGCAGCGGTTTTCGTCAATTCCATCATTACACTCAGGGGCAGATCTTCTTAGTTAATTGCCACCTGAATTATTATTATTTTTACAATTTTTTTTAATTTTTTTAGTTACATCCAAATAATATTTTGAAAATATTTATTGGGTATTATATTTTTCTTCAACTTGCAATATAATTTGTTTGGTTTTTCTAAAATTGATATATAATAAATCAAGTTCTCTTACACGTGTAAATGTCGGTATTACTTATAATATTCATTTGAATTCGTAATTATCTTTTACTTATAAAATAGATTATTTTGTCAAATTTTGAAGCAAAAGATCTAAGATTGTAAGGATTTTTATAAATCATTTAGTATTGATAATATAGGTATTTTTGTCCAAAAATTCTACCCTACGAATTTCAATTAGCAATATTGATGTCATTAGAGATTCATACTTGAAAAAATTTCAATCATCATTGAACTAAGTTTAATTTTGACAATACATGGAAAGTAAATGAATATTATTTACTTAATCGAGTTGTTCGTTTTATCTTAACTATTATGGTTAAGACCAACAAGGCATTGGTATAGTAGTGTCTCACTGGATCCCCAAAAGAAATTAGTTACTTGCCCAAAAAGGTGAGTGTATATCTTTGGTAGTACCAAAAAACTATTATGGTTCAACTACTCCAAAATTTTCAGCAACAAAAACAAACAAACACAATTAAAGAGTAAGCTAGAAAATGAATTTCTTGCCGATAATATCATATATAATTTATATTAGAAAGAAAATAAATAATTTTTTTTACATCTAATTCAATTGTCGGTGACTTTAAGACATTTTAATAAATGTACATTTTTCTTCAACGTAATTATTGTTATTTTGAATTAATATGTTATTTTGATATTTTGATACTATTATATATATATATATATATATATATATATTATTTTTACTCATTGTATAATCGATTAACAATATAGTTAACCGATTATGTAGTTAGTTAAGGTGAGTTTTTTTGGTGATTTTACTATAAAATGTGAGTCTTACACCTTTGTAATCACATTTCAATAATGAAAATATTATGAGGTATTCTTCAATACTCTAGTGTCAATTTTATTTTTCTATGAAACTTGAATCTTTGCTCTTCTTGTTCCTATCTTTGAGTTCTTTATTTTCAAGTATGGAAATTCATGTTTTAACACTTTTTGTAATAGATGTTTAAAAATAGGATTTAATATAGATATACTTATAGTATAACTATTTTTTATATTGTTAATATATTATTCATCATTTATATGAATGTTAATCATCATTGACTATCAAAAAACAAAGTAATATAAATTAATAATGAATGATATGTTGGGAGTATAAATTCTTTTACACTTTCATCAACATATATTAAAGTCTTAACAAGTAGCAATAAGATATTCTTTAATCCAAGGAAGGAAATCAGAAGATGAGATAAAGACTTAGAATTTTATTTTCCAAATACAGAAAGTGGATATCTTCTTTTTGTGATGGTGCTTTTGTATTTCTCTATATGAAGAATTGAATAAATGGTTAATTTTCCTTCTATCTTTTAAGAGGTTTAAAATCACATGGTGCTGCCACCATATGTCTCAATTGGGAGGAGGACAGTCACCCAGTTATAGTAAGTTTCTTCTTGTCAATGGCTACTGAGATTTTGAGTTTGATTGATCAAAATTGATTTAGTGGACTGTGATATTACTATATACTAAAATAAGGTAAATCTATGTGGACTGTGATATTACTATGTGTTTAACTGTAGATCTTATTTTCTAATGCATTGGTTCAACTCTTGCATGATGCTCTAATTAAATTGAAAATAGATGTGGTGGTGAGTATAATATGCGCTGAACAAAAAGCTTAGTTATAAACCAACCATAAAATTTAGTTCCAATAAATGTCATGTAGCAGTATCTTTCCTTTAAGATGATTTCTGATCGGTTTGGGTTGCCTATTAAAAGTGGTTGTGGTTCAGTATAGTGATAAGGATTGGAAGAATGTGTGTGTTGAAAGGAGAAGAAACTAGTCATCAAGATAAAAACAATCAAGCAAATGAAGAAGAAGGAAACTAAAATTTCCCTTTGGGCCTCTTTTGTTTTAAGCCCATTTTCGGTTTCCCTTTTTTAGAATGTTAGTTAAGTTAGTTTCTTCTGTTTTTCTTCCCAACTAACTAAAGCTTCTATAAATAGCTTTTGTGTGAAAGTCTTGTTTAATCAATGAATGAAGTATTCTTTGTTTTACATCTTCTTCAATCTCAAACACCCTGAGTTCTTTGCACAACAATGGGATACCATGTTTAACATGGTATCAGAGCTCTGATTAGTGTACCTACCAATTTCCTTTATTCATTCTTCCGCTGCAGGGGCACTCTTATTGATCCCTTTCTCTGCAACTCCCTTCCATCTATTTCTTCTTTTCACTCATCGTCGTCAAGAATCATTGAAAAATGGAAAACCGAGCAATCCAGTACAACCCTCTTCAAGATCCAACTTCTCCATTCTTTATGAACCATAATGAGAACCCTGGAGTTAGCATTGTTTCTAAAACACTTAATGGCGATAATTACCACTCCTGGTCTCGTGCCATGGCCATGTCCTTGAAATCGAAGAATAAATTGCAGTTCATAGATGGATCGTTGCCAAAACCTTCCATTGAAGACCCAAGCTTTATCTATTGGGATAGATGCAACACACTAGTGGTTTCTTGGTTGA
>NW_017718317.1:0-3328 GCF_001865875.1 Lupinus angustifolius
AGGAAGAGGTTCAGGAAGAAATCAAGGAGGCAGAGGAACCAAAGTCTGCACACATTGCCATAAATCAGGACATACAGTTGACCAATGCTTCAGAAAACATGGTTTTCCCCCACCTGGAAATTTTAAAAATTACAACATCAACAATATGACTACATTTGAAGAAGATGTGTGCAATACTGAGCATCAAATGGTTGCAAGAGAACAGCCTCACATCAGTAAGAATGATGCACAAGTTTCTGGGATCAATATCACTCCCCAACAACACCAAACAATATTATCCATACTGCAACAACCTACACCAAAAAGTGTTCACAACACAAACCAACTCAGCACACAACCTGCTAGCACAAGTGACAGAGATAAGAAGTATACATTAAGTTTTAATTCAAAGAGTCTTGACTGGTATCTTGATACAGGGGCCACTGACCATGTGTGCCACACCCTTTCACACTTCCAAACATACAAGAAGATCAAACCAGTGTATGTAACCTTGCCTAATGGCAATCAGGTTTGCACCACAATTTCAGGGAGTATCAATTTCTCCCCTAGCCTATATCTGAGTGATGTTTTATATATACCAAGCTTTAATTTCAATTTGATCTCTATCTCAAAACTCTTAATGTCTACTCCTTGCCAATTAACTTTTTCCAAAAACTATTGTTGTATTTAGGATCTCCCATCATTGAGGNGAACTAATTTTATTAAATGATGGATTCAATATGTTTTTTTTCTTTTGACATAAAACAAACAAAAACATGAGCTTGAAAGTGAAATAAGAGGAAGAATACAGTGACATTAAAAGAATGACAATTGAGAACCAACATCTTAATCAGCCACACTATGGAGAACAACAGTTTCTACTGTTAGTCCAGGTCCAAAACCAAATAGCACACCCCATTCAAGTCCTTCACCTGTGGTTTTAAGTCCATCTTGAACTGATTTCTTCCTCATCTCGTCCATGATAAACAAGACACATGCACTTGACATGTTACCATATTCACTAAGGACATGCCTAGTGGCCCTCATCTTCTCAGGTTTCAACCCCAACTTAAGCTCAACTTGGTCTAAAATTGCAGGTCCACCAGGGTGTGCAATCCAGAAGATTGAGTTGTAATCAGATATTCCCAATGGTTGAAAGGCTTCAACCAAGGCTTTCTCAATGTTCTTTGAGATGAGTCCAGGAACATCTTTAAGGAGATGAAATGTGAGTCCAACTTCACGTAAATGTCCATCAATAGCACCTTCACTGTCTGGTAATATTGTCTGTGCAGTCCATACAAGTTCAAATAGAGGCTTCTCAACCTCTAACATTGGGTCTGAACCAACAATGAGTGCAGCTGCTCCATCTCCAAAAAGTGCTTGCCCAACAAGGCTATCTAGGTGAGTCTCACTAGGGCCACGAAATGTGACTGCAGTGATTTCTGAACAAACAACTAGGACTCGTGCACCTTTGTTGTTTTCAGCCAAGTCTTTCGCCAAACGTAGTACCGTACCACCTGCAAAGCAACCTTGTTGGTACATCATGTAACGCTTCACATATGGTCTAAGTCCTAGGAGTTTGGTGAGTTGGTAATCAGCACCAGGCATGTCCACACCACTAGTGGTGCAAAATATTAAGTGGGTGATCTTAGATTTTGGTTGGCCCCATTCTTTTATGGCCTTGGTTGCAGCTTCTTTACCCAATCTTGGTACCTCCACAACCACCATGTCTTGCCTAGCATCTAAGGAAGGTGCCATATAAGCACAAATACTAGGGTTCTCTTTTAAGATATCTTCTGTTAAGTGCATATATCGCTTCTTAATCATAGACTTTTCACCTGAAATTGGTTACAAGTGCAAAACTATGAATTCATAAGTACTAATATTTAATCTCTAACTGCAGAAGCTACATTTTGACATGTGGTGCTTTTAGTTTTACTGGAAATATTTGAGCATTCTTGCAGGATTACAGTAAATAGTTAAAGCATTGATTTTTGATTTATAACTTCAACTTCTATCCATTAAATATGTTTCCTGAGCTTGTATGATTGGTGTGGTAGTTACTTAGTCTTTATGATCCAAAACCATAAAAACTATAGCCAATTCAACAAACTGTAGTTATAGAATATTCAAATAATAAAGACTTTTTTTAATTGTTCTTGTATGAATCCATCTAAAAATAAGCGAAAATAATAAAATCTTTCCCACTTTCCCAATTCCTTCACAATTAAAAAATGTACTTGACGTGAAAGAAGAGAAAAGAAGCAGATAATTAATTTAAAAAGAGTACTAGTACTTACACATGCGTTTGAATTTCTCTTTAAGCTCGGTCTTATGCTCGCTGTTAGTAACTCTGAAGTAGAAATCAGGATAAGTACTCTGATCAACACAGTTTAATGGAGTTGCAGTACCAATGGCCATAATAGTAGCAGGTCCTTGTGCCCTTTGAGCATTGCGGATTTCTTCTACACTCACCATTTTTCCTTTCCTTCTTCTCTCAAATTAACTAAATTACTACACTTGTATATATTGAGATTGATAAGTATCAATGGAAGTAGTTATTGCAATACTTCAGTAGAGAGAAATGAGTGATGATGGGTTGATATACAAACATGTAAGAGAGGAGGGGTTTTTATATGTATGTGTGATGGTGGGTGTGGAGAACGCATTATTGGAGTTTAGACATTAGACTAAAGGGTGGCTAGATAAATTTGACTATTATATTGTTTTGATAGGTTGTGAAAGTGACCCAATTCCACATGAGTTTGGTGGCAAATGTGAGCATGCCATTGTAGACCCTCTCCATCCAAACTACTCCATCGTTTTATTTCCCAATTTAATTTTACCACTAACTATATAATATGCTTTATTTTCATTGTTTCAGTAGAATTTAAGGAACCTACATTTATCAATTCTTCTTCCACCACTTTTTTTGATAAGGAAAGAAAGTTATATGAAAACAATAGAATGAGTGTTAACCCAATACAAAGAAAAGTCAAAGAAAAATATAAATACAAACATTCTTAATGTACAATCTAAACATGATCCTTTGTGTGGCATCACTTTTTTCCTTTAACTTCAATAACATTGAAATTGCTTTGTGATTGATAATTGTAATTCCACCCATAATTTACTTTGTGTTTTTTATATACCACCCATAATTTACTGATTGAGTTTTTATGTTTTATTTATAAATAAAAAAGTTAAATTTCACTTGTGAAGGTGAATTTCAATTAAGTAGATTTTTACAAGTTTCAGGTGCGAGGACTTAAATTTAGATAATTAACAAGTTGAACATTGTGTGGCAACGGTGGCTTAGCTAGTAAATTAAACAAGGAATAGATAAAAT
>NW_017718318.1:0-585 GCF_001865875.1 Lupinus angustifolius
AATATAATCAAGCAAATGAAGAAGAAGGAAACTAACTTTTTCCCTTTGGGCCTCCTTTGTTTTAAGCCCATATTCAGTTTTTCCTTTTTAGTGTGTTAGTTAGTGTTAGTTATTTCTGTTTTCTTCCCAACTAACTAAAAGCTTCTATAAATAGCTTTTATGTAAAAGTCTTATTAAATCAATGAAGAAAGTATTCTTTATTTTGCATCTTCTTCAATCTCAAATACTCTGAGTTCTTTGCACAGCAATGGGATACCATGTTTAACATGGTATCAGAGCTCTGATTAGTGTACCTACCAATTTCCTTTATTCATTCTTCCGCTGCAGGGGCACTCTTATTGATCCCTTTCTCTGCAACTCCCTTCCATCTATTTCTTCTTTTCACTCATCGTCGTCAAGAATCATTGAAAAATGGAAAACCGAGCANATCCAGTACAACCCTCTTCAAGATCCAACTTCTCCATTCTTTATGAACCATAATGAGAACCCTGGAGTTAGCATTGTTTCTAAAACACTTAATGGCGATAATTACCACTCCTGGTCTCGTGCCATGGCCATGTCCTTGAAATCGAAGAATAAATTGCA